>NC_052149.1:2240127-2416222 GCF_902713615.1 Scyliorhinus canicula
GAAAGGCAATATATAAATGCAGAGAAACAGTCTGTCTGCGGACTCGATACGGACTCGGAATGTCGACTCTGTTTCTCTCTCCACGGACTCCACCGGACCTGCTGAGGTTTTCCAGAACTTTCTGTTTTGATTTCAGATTTCCAGCGTCTGCAGTGTTTCGTTTCTCTGGTGCTATATAAATGCAATCTGTTTTGTACAAATTGCTGAATATCTGGGGAAATGCAGACACTCACCCAGCTCTGAACCAGCACATCCTCTTCCAATTCAATCCACTCTCTCCGTCTGGAAATCACCAAACTGAATCATAGGAGGTGGTGGAGAGCGATGAGCTGGGAGGTGGGAAGTGAGGACTGACTGAGTCTCAGTGAGATGGGTGTGTGAAAGCTGATCACAGAGAGCCAACAGGACCAGGCCTCGGCCTAGTCACTCACTCAGCCATTCGCTGCTTGGCTGGAGCGATTGCAGCTCCTATTTCAGAGAGATTGTTTGAAATCTCTTTCACTGACAACAGCCCAGTCGCTGGAGGCTCCGCAGCTTTAAGGAACATCAATACTTTGAGTGAACTGTGAAACTGGTGATGGAAATCCAAGTCAGGAAACATCCGACATAATCCAGGAACTGCCGAGTTCATCATTCCAGCGAATGCAGCTGTAAATCTCCCTGATCTCTGGGACATGATGATAGATCCTGGGGGGCTCTGAGGGAGATTCCACCACATTCAGACTGAGCTGAAGAGCTTCGATCCAGGGAAGCTCTCCTCACACAACAGTCCCTCATTCCCGGTGACACAGACCAGCTCCGGATTGGCAGGCTTCCCTCTCTCGGAATGAGAGTGGGCTCGGGGATGGGGGGGGGGGGGGGGGGGGAGCAGAGAGGTTAAGGGGAACGAGGTGAGAGGTCATTAAAGGCAGTGCCTGAGGGGGGGGTAAAGTTAGAGTTTGTCTGTTTGGGATGACGTCAGAAAGCATTTCATCACACAGAGGAGAGTGGAAATCTGGAACTCGCTCCATAAAATCTCCCTGGATACTGGGGGTTATTGAAGCTTCGATCCTGAGGGTGAGAGATTTTTATTTGGTTCGAGCATCGAGGATTATGGAGTTTTGGTGCAGATCAGTAACCATCTGATTGACAAGTGGAACAGGCTCGAGGGGCTGAATGGCCTCCTCCTGTTCCTATATTCCAGTCCTGTCTGATTCCTTTGTTAGGAGTGTTTCATTTCCTGCCTCCACCACACAGCTGGGATGGAGGGGAATTGAGGACTTTCCCCTGTATCGATCTCTTTGTCCCATCCACACAGGAAATTAGGATTCAGATCGGATTGAGTCCCAATTTCCAGGTATCGGGTGACCTGAGCACTCGGAGAAACATCATTATCCCACCCACTAAACACACCTGGAACATCTGGGCAGAGTGATCAGTGACACACGTTGTGCGCAGCATTTGTTAATGAGAATGGGATTCCCTTCCCCAGGGACAGTGTGGGCTGCTCAGTGAATGTGTTCCAGGCCCCGTTCACCCGGGGATTTGACAGACAATGGGGTCAAGGGTCATGAGGGGTAGATGGGAAAGTGGGGATGAGACACAGTCAGATCAGCTAAGATCTACCAGGTGTGTAGGTGAGGGAAATTTATTTGATGTAGTCTACTTGGACTTCAGCAAGTCTTTTGATAAAGTTCCACACGGGAGACTGACAGCGAAGGTAAGAGCCATGGGATCCAAGGAAATTTGGCAAATTGGATCCAGAATTGGCTGAGTGGAAGGAAGCAGAGGGGGATGGGCGAGGGGTGTTTTTCTGACTGGAAGCCTGTGTCCAGTGGGGGTCCCGCGGGGGTCAGTGTTGGGGCCCTTGCTGTTTGTGGTTTATATCAATGATTTAGATCTGAATGTAGGAGGGTTGATCAGTAAGTTTGCGGATGATATGAAAATTGGTGGGGTGGTAATTAGTGAGGAGGATAGACTTTGATTACAGGAGGATAGAGACGGGCTGGTCAGGTGGGCTGGTCAGTGGCAAATGGGATTCAATCTGGGTAAGTGTGAGGTGATGGACTTGGACAGCACAAACAAGGCAAAGGGAATCTAATGATGACCATGAAACCATTGTTGATTTTCGTAAAAACCCATCTGGTTCACTGATGTCCTTTAGGGAAGGAAATCTGCCGTCCTTACCCGGTCTGGCCTACATGTGACTCCTTTTCACCCAGAGGGTGGTGGGAGTCTGGAACTCGCTGGCCGAAAGGGTGGTGGAGGCAGAGGCCCTCATAACGTTTAAGAAGTATGGTGCAGCAGGCTCGATGGGCCGAAGGGCCTTTTCTGTGCTCTCTGACTCGATGACTCTCTGAGCTGATAGCATGGTGCAGCAGGCTCGATGGGCCGAAGGGTCTCCTCCTGCTATATTGCTCTGATCTCATCAATGGAAGTTTAATCTTGCTGAGAATCTGTCTCCTTCGAGATGATTGATGCCTTGGAGATTTATCAATGATTCCTTTCACCCAGACTGTGTTGCAGGTTGTGGATTGGTCGTGGATGGTTAGTAAATCCAATTTGACACAAAGCGCCGTCAGAAATGAGCCGGTTCCTTTTCTCCACCTTCCAGCACAGGAGACCATTCGGCCCATCACCTCAGTGCTGCCCCTTCCAACATTCCCATTGAGTGTAACGGGAAGGGTGGGATGATTCTATCTCACTGGGAATGTCCCACCCCCAAATTCCCCAAATTCACAGGAGAGGGGAGGCGGGTGAGAAGAGAGAGGGAGAGAGAGGGAAGCAAACAGAGAGGGATGAGGATGGACAAAGTGAGAGAGAGGATGTGAGAGAGAGGGAGATGGAGGGAGAAAGAGGGAGGGAAAGAAAGAGAGGGAGATGGAGGGAGAGAAAGGGGGAGAGAGAGAAGGAGTGAGAGAGAAGCAGAAAGAGGAAAGTGAGAGTCAGAGAGAACGATATAGAGAGGGAAAGCAAGACATGGAGAGATAGAAAGTTAATCAGAAAGTTCAACAAAATTGAACAGTGAGACAGAGGGGAGAGACGGGAAGGGAGTGGAGGAGAGAGAGAGATGGAGAGTGAGGTAAAGGGTCAGAGAGCAATTGAAACCAAGATTCCATGATAGAGCGATGAAGAGAGAGAGAAATGGAGAGGGAGAAAGAGAGAGAGAGATGGACAGAGAGAGAGAGAGTCAGTGAGCCTGGGAGGTATAGAGACACAGAGAGATACAGAGAGAGGGAAGGTCAGAGAGCTTCAGAAACAGGGAGAGGGAGGTGATGGACAGAGGGACAGAGAGACAGACAGAGGTACAGACAGAGGGACAGTCAGAGAGACAGACAGAGGTACAGACAGAGGGACAGTCAGAAGGACAGTCAGAGGGACAGACAGAGGGGCAGACAGAGGGACAGACAGAGGGTCAGTCAGAGGGACAGACAGAGGGACAGGCAGTGGTACAGACAGAGGGACAGACAGAGGGACAGGCAGTGGGACAGACAGAGGGACAGACAGAGGGACAGACAGTGATACAGACAGAGGGACAGTCAGGGGGACAGACAGAGGGACAGGCAGTGGTACTGACAGAGGTACAGGCAGAGGGACAGACAGTGGTACAGACAGAGGGACAGGCAGTGGTACAGTCAGACGGACAGGCAGCGGTACAGGCAAACGGACAGACAGTAGTACAGGCAGAGGGACGGCCAGTGGTACAGGCAGTGGTACAGTCAGATGGACAGGCAGTGGTACAGTCAGAGGGACAGACAGAGGGACAGACAGTGGTACAGAGGTACAGACAGACATACAGACAGAGGGACAGGCAGAGGGACAGTCAGAGGGACAGGCAGAGGGACAGTCAGAGGGACAGACAGTGGGACAGAGAGAGGGACAGACAGTGGGACAGAGAGAGGGACAGTCAGAGGGACAGACAGTGGGACAGGCAGAGGTACACTCAGAGGGACAGACAGAGGGACAGGCAGAGGGACAGACAGAGGGACAGGCAGAGGGACAGACAGAGGGACAGACAGAGGGACAGACAGAGGTACAGTCAGAGGGACAGGCAGAGGGACAGACAGAGGGACAGGCAGAGGGACAGACAGAGGGACAGGCAGAGGGACAGACAGTGAGAGAGAAGCAGGGAGACTTACCCCCACTGATCCATAGACTTTGGTTGTGAAATAGTTTGATCTCCTGCTGCTGTTTCCCAGTCGCTCTGTTGGGATGCCGAGTTCTCCTGGTTTCCCCACAGGGGATCTTTCAGTAACGGAGAGAGAGCGAGACAGGGGACAGGGATGAGCTGTGGGACTGTTGCCCTCAGGACCTTTCACTGGACAGAAGGACTGAGAGTGTGTCGAGCTTTGTGTTAGAAGGTTCTCAGAGCTGAGGGTGACAGTGACACAGGTCTCTCTCTTCACCCTCACTGCCTCTCTCTCTCACCCTCAAGCTTCACACACCACCTTGATCCAGCTTGAATCTTTCCTTCAGCATCACTGAATAATTGAAGCTGTGTGTGAGAGGCTGACTGGGTGAATAGTGGGAGGAGATTCTGGTTGTGCTGTGGCTCGCTGTTCCCCATCTCAAACCTTCCCTTTCCCTCTCTCTGCTGCTTATTAAAGGCTGGCTGCTGGTTGGTTAGTGAGTGGATGACATGTGGGGACAGATTGGTTTTCTTGCATTTACATCGAACTGACTGAGTCAGAGAGAAAAACAACAAGCTGCATTGATATAGAACATAGAACGATACAGCGCAGTACAGGCCCTTCGGCCCTCGATGTTGCACCGACATGGAAAAAATCTAAAGGCCATCTAACCTACACTATGCCCTTATCATCCATATGCTTATCCAATAAATTTTTAAATGCCCTCAATGTTGGCATGTTCACTACTGTTGCAGGTAGGGCATTCCACGGCCTCACCACTCTTTGCGTAAAAAACCCACCTCTGACCTCTGTCCTATATCTATTACCCCTCAATTTAAGGCTATGTCCCCTCGTGCTAGCCACCTCCATCCGCGGGAGAAGGCTCTCGCTGTCCACCCTATCTAACCCTCTGATCATTTTGTATGCCTCTATTAAGTCACCTCTTAACCTTCTTCTCTCTAACGAAAACAACCTCAAGTCAATCAGCCTTTCCTCATAAGATTTTCCCTCCATACCAGGCAACATCCTGGTAAATCTCCTCTGCACCCGTTCCAAAGCTTCCACGTCCTTCCTATAATGAGGCGACCAGAACTGTACGCAATACTCCAAATGCGGCCGTACTAGAGTTTTGTACAACTGCAACATGACCTCATGGCTCCGGAACTCAATCCCTCTACCAATAAAGGCCAACACACCATAGGCCTTCTTCACAACCCTATCAACCTGGGTGGCAACTTTCAGGGATCTATGTACATGGACACCGAGATCCCTCTGCTCATCCACACTACCAAGAATTTACCATTAGCCAAATATTCCGCATTTCTGTTATTCTTTCCAAAGTGAATCACCTCACACTTCTCCACATTAAACTCCATTTGCCACCTCTCAGCCCAGCTCTGCAGCTTATCTATGTCCCTCTGTAACCTGCAACATCCTTCCGCACTGTCTACAACTCCACCGACTTTAGTGTCGTCTGCAAATTTACTCACCCATCCTTCTGCGCCCTCCTCTAGGTCATTTATAAAAATGACAAACAGCAATGGCCCCAGAACAGATCCTTGTGGTACGCCACTCGTAACTGAACTCCATTCTGAACATTTCCCATCAACTACCACTCTCTGTCTTCTTTCAACTAGCCAATTTCTGATCCACATCTCTAAATCACCCTCAATCCCCAGCCTCCGTATTTTCTGCAATAGACGACCGTGGGGAACCTTATCAAACGCTTTACTGAAATCCATATACACCACATCAACTGCTCTACCCTCGTCTACCTGTTCAGTCACCTTCTCAAAGAACTCGATAAGGTTTGTGAGGCATGACCTACCCTTCACAAAACCATGCTGACTGTCCCTAATCATATTATTCCTATCTAGATGATTATAAATCGTATCTTTTATAATCCTCTCCAAGACTTTACCCACCACAGATGTTAGGCTCACCGGCCTATAGTTACCGGGGTTATCTCTACTCCCCTTCTTGAACAAAGGGACCACATTTGCTATCCTCCAGTCCTCTGGCACTATTCCTGTAGCCAATGATGACCTAAAAATCAAAGCCAAAGGCTCAGCAATCTCTTCCCTGGCTTCCCAGAGAATCCTAGGATAAATCCCATCCGGCCCCGGGGACTTATCTATTTTCACCTTGTCCAGAATTGCCAACACTTCTTCCCTACGCACCTCAATGCGCCTTCCACAGTGTTACACATCTCCAGCTGTTTCCCAGGAATTTCAATCAGACTGAATCCTACCACCCGGCCATGGAAAGGGCTATTGGGACTGGAGAGCTGGGAGAAGTGGGAAGTTTGAAGGAGTGATTGAAAGGAGCAGAGGGAGAGGGAGAGAGGGAGAGGGAGAGGGGAAGATGTTTAACGAGGGAATTTCAGAGCTGAGGGTTCACACAGCTGAGGGTACGACCACCAATGGTGGAGCCATTCAACTCAGAAATCCAGAAGGGGCCAGGATTGGATAAACAGAGAGATCCCGGAATATTGTGGATCTGGAGGAGGTTACAGTGATAGGGAGGGGTGTAGGGTCTGGAGGAGGTTACAGAGAGAGGGAGGGGTGTAGGGTCTGGAAGAGGTTACAGAGATAGGGAGGGGTGTAGGGGCTGGAGGAGGTTACAGAGATAGGGAGGGGTGTAGGATCTGGAGGAGGTTACGGAGAGAGGGAGGGGTGTAGCGGCTGGAGGAGGTTATAGAGATAGGGAGGGGTATTGGGGCTGGAGGAGGTTACAGAGATAAGGAGGGGAGTAGGGTCTGGAGGAGGTTACGGAGATAGGGAGGGGGTGTAGGTGCTGGAGGAGGTTACGGAGATAGGGAGGGGGTGTAGGGTCTGGAGGAGGTTACAGAGATAGGGAGGGGGTGTTCGAGCTGTAGGAGGTTACGGAGAGAGGGAGGGGTGTAGGGTCAGGAGGAGGTTACAGAGATAGGGAGGGGGTGTAGGGTCTGGAGGAGGTTACAGAGATAGGGAGGGGTGTAGGATATGGAGGAGGTTACAGAGATAGGGAGGGGTGTAGGATATGGAGGAGGTTACAGAGATAGGGAGGGTTGTAGGGGCTGGAGGAGGTTACAGTGATAGGGAGGGGTGTAGGGGCTGGAGGAGGTCACAGAGATAGGGAGGGTTGTAGGGGCTGGAGGAGGTTACAGAGATAGGGAGGGGTTGGAGGAGGTTACAGAGATAGGGAGGGTTGTAGGGGCTGGAGGAGGTTACAGAGATAGGGAGGGTTGTAGGGGCTGGAGGAGGTTACAGAGATAGGGAGGGTTGTAGGGGCTGGAGGAGGTTACAGAGATAGGGAGGGTTGTCGGGGCTGGAGGAGGTTACAGAGATAGGGAGGGGTTGGAGGAGGTTACAGAGATAGGGAGGGGTGTTGGGGCTGGAGGAGGTTACAGAGGGAGGTTGCTGCTGCTGGAGGAAGCTGCAGAGTTCGGCAGAGTGAGGTTACTGAAGGGTTAAACATTGTTTAACTGGGGTTCTGGTCAATCTATCTCCCTCACTGGAGTATTGTATTCACAGCTGATCTATCAGATCTCACTTTGCCCAGACACTAAGGGAATGAAGTGGAATCAGTAATGAGCTTCTCCAATCACATTTTGCAGACAGAGAGATGGACGCAGGTGATAAGGTGTGAGAATCACTCTGACAAACTGTTACTGTTCCCAGTGAGAAACTGTGACAAGGCCATTAATGTGGGAAAACTGTTCATGGAATAAACTGTAAACTGTGGAGAGTGAGCAGCAATGATTCTGAAATGTCTGTCACTGGAACCCTCTGGATTGGGGTTTGTGTCTGTGTGAAGGTTAAAGACCTTTTGTTAATGTCCAGTGTTCACGGTAAACAGTAACTGAAAACAAGATATAAAACCCAATTGCTGTGAACAGAGTCTGGGAGCAGATTCCACAGCTGATCTGCTTCATTTTCACACAATTTGCATAATTACATAGAACGATACAGCGCAGTACAGGCCCTTCGGCCCTCGATGTTGCACCGACATGGAAAAAATCTAAAGGCCATCTAACCTACACTATGCCCTTATCATCCATATGCTTATCCAATAAATTTTTAAATGCCCTCAATGTTGGCGTGTTCACTACTGTTGCAGGTAGGGCATTCCACGGCCTCACCACTCTTTGCGTAAAAAACCCACCTCTGACCTCTGTCCTATATCTATTACCCCTCAATTTAAGGCTATGTCCCCTCGTGCTAGCCACCTCCATCCGCGGGAGAAGGCTCTCGCTGTCCACCCTATCTAACCCTCTGATCATTTTGTATGCCTCTATTAAGTCACCTCTTAACCTTCTTCTCTCTAACGAAAACAACCTCAAGTCCATCAGCCTTTCCTCATAAGATTTTCCCTCCATACCAGGCAACATCCTGGTAAATCTCCTCTGCACCCGTTCCGAAGTTTCCACGTCCTTCCTATAATGAGGCGACCAGAACTGTACGCAATACTCCAAATGCGGCCGTACTAGAGTTTTGTACAACTGCAACATGACCTCATGGCTCCGGAACTCAATCCCTCTACCAATAAAGGCCAACACACCATAGGCCTTCTTCACAACCCTATCAACCTGGGTGGCAACTTTCAGGGATCTATGTACATGGACACCGAGATCCCTCTGCTCATCCACACTACCAAGAATTTTACCATTAGCCAAATATTCCGCATTTCTGTTATTCTTTCCAAAGTGAATCACCTCACACTTCTCCACATTAAACTCCATTTGCCACCTCTCAGCCCAGCTCTGCAGCTTATCTATGTCCCTCTGTAACCTGCAACATCCTTCCGCACTGTCTACAACTCCACCGACTTTAGTGTCGTCTGCAAATTTACTCACCCATCCTTCTGCGCCCTCCTCTAGGTCATTTATAAAAATGACAAACAGCAACGGCCCCAGAACAGATCCTTGTGGTACGCCACTCGTAACTGAACTCCATTCTGAACATTTCCCATCAACTACCACTCTCTGTCTTCTTTCAACTAGCCAATTTCTGATCCACATCTCTAAATCACCCTCAATCCCCAGCCTCCGTATTTTCTGCAATAGACGACCGTGGGGAACCTTATCAAACGCTTTACTGAAATCCATATACATAGAACATAGAACAGTACAGCACAGAACAGGCCCTTCGGCCCTCAATGTTGTGCCGAGCCATGATCACCCTACTCAAACCCACGTATCCACCCTATACCCGTAACCCAACAACCCCCCCCTTAACCTTACTTTTATTAGGACACTACGGGCAATTTAGCATGGCCAATCCACCTAACCCGCACATCTTTGGACTGTGGGAGGAAACCGGAGCACCCGGAGGAAACCCACGCACACAGGGGGAGGACGTGCAGACTCCACACAGGCAGTGACCCAGCCGGGAATCGAACCTGGGACCCTGGAGCTGTGAAGCATTTATGCTAACCACCATGCTACCCTGCTACACCACATCAACTGCTCTACCCTCGTCTACCTGTTCAGTCACCTTCTCAAAGAACTCAATAAGGTTTGTGAGGCATGACCTACCCTTCACAAAACCATGCTGACTATCCTTAATCATATTATTCCTATCTAGATGATTATAAATCGTATCTTTTATAATCCTCTCCAAGACTTTACCCACCACAGACGTTAGGCTCACCGGCCTATAGTTACCGCGGTTATCTCTACTCCCCTTCTTGAACAAAGGGACCACATTTGCTATCCTCCAGTCCTCTGGCACTATTCCTGTAGCCAATGATGACATAAAAATCAAAGCCAAAGGCTCAGCAATCTCTTCCCTGGCTTCCCAAAGAATCCTAGGATAAATCCCATCAGGCCCCGGGGACTTATCTATTTTCACCTTGTCCAGAATTGCCAACACTTCTTCCCTACGCACCTCAATGCTATATATTCTAATAGCCTGGGTCTCAGCATTCTCCTCCACAATATTATCTTTTTCTTGAGTGAATACTGACGAAAAGTATTCATTTAGTATCTCGCTTATCTCCTCAGCCTCCACACACAACTTCCCACCACTGTCCTTGACTGGCCCTACTCTTACCCTAGTCATTCTTTTATTCCTGACATACCTATAAAAAGCTTTTGGGTTTTCCTTGATCCTACCTGCCAAAGACTTCTCATGTCCCCTCCTTGCTCGTCTTAGCTCTCTCTTTAGATCCTTCCTCGCTTCCTTGTAACTATCAAGCGCCCCAACTGAAACTTCACGCCTCATCTTCACATAGGCCTCCTTCTTCCTCTTAACAAGAGATTCCACTTCTTTGGTAAACCACGGTTCCCTCGCTCGACCCCTTCCTCCCTGCCTGACTGGTACGTACTTATCAAGAACATGCAATAGCAGTCCTTGAACAAGCTCCACATATCCAGTGTGCCCAACCCTTGCAGCCTACTTCTCCAACCTACACATCCTAAGTCATGTCTAATGGCATCATAATTGCCCTTCCCCCAGCTATAACTCTTGCCCTGCGGGGTATACTGATCCCTTTCCATCACTAACGTAAAGGTCACCGAATTGTGGTCACTGTTTCCAAAGTGCTCACCTCCCATAACAACTACCCTGTTACTTTCGCTCTTTTCTAGAATCATCTTCGCCATCCTTTCCTCTACATCCCTAGAACTATTAGGTGGCCTATAGAAAACTCCCAACAGGGTAACCTCTCCTTTCCTGTTTCTAACCTCAGCCCATACTACCTCGGAAAAAGAGTCCCCATCTAGCATCCTTTCCGACACCGACTAGCAGCGCCACACCTCCCCCTCTTTTGCCCCCTTCTCTGAGCTTACTAAAACACCTAAACCCCGGAACCTGCAACAACCATTCCTGTCCCTGCTCTATCCATGTCTCTCAAATGGCCACAACATCGAAGTCCCAGGTACCAACCATTGCTGCCAGTTACCCTACCTTATTTCGTATACTCCTGGCATTGAAGTAGACACACTTCAAACCACCTACCTGAACACTGGCACCCTCCTGCGAAGTCAAATCTGTGCTCCTGACCTCTATACTCTCAATCTCCTGTACCCCAAAACTACAATCCAGGTTCCCATGCCCCTGCTGAATTAGTTTAAACCCCCCCAAAGAGTACTAACAAATCTCCCCCCCAGGATATTGGTGCCCCTCAGGTTCAGATGTAGACCATCCTGTCTATAGAGGTCCCACCTTCCCCAGAAAGAGCCCCAGTTATCCAGAAATCTGAATCCCTCCCGCCTGCACCATCCCTGTAGCCACGTGTTTAATTGCTCTCTCTCCCTATTCCTCGTCTCACTATCACGTGGCACGGGCAACAACCCAGAGATAACAACTCTGTTTGTTCTCGCTCTGAGCTTCCATCCTAGCTCCCTAAAGGCCTGCTTGACATCCTTGTCCCCTTTCCTACCTATGTCGTTAGTGCCAATGTGGACTATGACTTGGGGCTGCTCCCCCTCCCCCTTAAGGACCCTGAAAACACGATCCGAGACATCACGTACTCTTGCACCTGGGAGGCAACATACCAAACGTGAGTCTCTCTCGCTCCCACAAAATCTCCTATCTGTGCCCTTGACTATTGAGTCCCCAATTACTAATGTTCTACTCCTTTCCCCCTTCCCTTCTGAGCAACAGGGACGGACTCCGTGCCAGAGGCCCGTACCCCATGGCTTACCCCGGTAAGTCGTCCCCCCCACAAGTATCCAAAACGGTATACTTGTTACTCAGGGGAACGACCGCAGGGGGTCCCTGCACTGACTGCTTCTTCCCAGTCCCTCTTACAGTTACCCATCTATCTCCAGTCTTTGGTGTAACTACTTCCCTGAAGCTCCTATCTATGACCCCCTCTGCCTCCCGATGTGGTGAGTTTCAAAGATTCTTCCTCCAGCAGGGTTTGTCAAAATCAGCATTTTGCAACCAAGGTGCTGAAGAGCTTGTTAGTTGTGACCTATTCCATGTTACAGCACTCTGGGCGAGTGCCCACTCAATTCCAGTCCCCCAGGCCCCAAAGTCACAACACAAGTGAATTAACCAATCATTCTGTGAAAAATACCCAAAGTCTTTGATCCTCAGACACCCAATGATTACACTCACCAGTCACAGTAACAAGAATGATATTGAGCTATGCAGTAAATACAACTGGACAACAAGCTAATACCTACCACCCACTTTAACTGTCCCATGCTCTATCCACAAACACACACATATACACACACACACACACACACACGCATACATACACACACGCGCACACACACACACACATGCACACACATACACACACACATGCACACATACACACACATGCACATAGACATGCACACACATACGCACACACACGTGCATGCACACACACACATGCGCATGCACACACACGCACGCACATACACACATACACACATATGCACACATATACACGCGCACACACAAGACAGACAAACTCAGAGGGGGGAAAGGGGTGACAATAATGAGGGTGAAGGTCAAAAGATAAGAGTCTTTGCTTCAGATGGTGTTCAATTCTCTCACAGTAAATTGTTTTGGGAGGCTACGAATCTTGGTTCCTCTGATTCCTCTCCAATTACTTTACCCTGTTGGCGCTCTGGAACCTGGAGAACTGACGGCTGGGACGTACCTGCTGGCAACGAGCAGCCTGCTGTGCCTTGCACCACAGCATTTTGTGAAATGATTCTATTTGTCACACGTGTTACACGTTTACCCAATGCCAGACATGTAGTTCTGTTCTGTGAATGACAGGCACCCTAGTTGAAGCAAGGTGTTCCCTGTACTGCATGAGCACATGAACATCAGCGTCATGTTCTTTGCTGGAATGTGGATGTGCTCAAATTTGTACAGCAATATTTTGGAATCCTCCTTCAATTCCTGCATTGGAAAAACCAAGGATTCCTATTTCTCCACTGCCTCGGGATACCTGTACCCTCATTGATTTGTCCTGGGAAAGAGAGATCATCCTGCGGAAGTATTGGGGTCCAATAATTGGTGACCAGAGACCAACAATAGAGTGGACAGCACGGTAGCACGGAAGCACTGCTGCTTCACCGATTCCCGGCTTGGGTCACTGTCTGTGCGCAGTCTGCATGTTCTCCCCGTGTCTGCGTGGGTTTTCTCCGGGTGCTCCGGTTTCCTCCAAATCCCAAAAGACATGGGGCGGGATTCTCCAATACCCAGCGGGTCGGGGGGGGCCCCGGCGGCGAGGAGTGACGTGAACCACCCCGGCGTCGGGCCGCCCCAAAGGTGCAGAATCCTTCTCACGTTCAGGGGCTAGGCCGGCCCCGGAGTGGTTTGGCCACGCCGGCCGGCAGGGAACGGGCTTGGTGCCACGCCAACTGGCGCCAAAGGGCCTCCACCGGCCGGCGGGAGTTGGCGCATGCGCGGGAGCGCAGCGTGTGCTGGCGTCATCCCAGCGCATGCGCAGGAGGGGGGTCATCTCCGCATCAGCCATCGCAGAGTAATAGCAGCCGACGCGGAGGAATAGAGTGCCTCCACGGTGCAGGCCAACCCGCAGATCGTGGGCCCCGATCGCGGGCCAGGCCACAGTGGGGGCACCTCCCGGGGCCAGATCCCCCCCCCCAGAACCCCGGAGGCCGCACGCACTGCCAAGTCCCGGCGGTAATGACCTACTCTAATTTACGGTGGCCGGACCGGCAAAAAATGGGCAGCCACTCGGCCCATCGTTGGCCCGAGAATCACCGGAGGGGCCGCTGCCAGCGGCCGCTGACCGGCCCGGCGCGATTCCCGCCCCCACCGGGGTCGAAGAATACCGCACATGCTGTTTGGTGAATTGGACATTCTGAATTCTCCCTCTGTGACCCAAACAGGTGCCGGAATGTGGCGACTAGGGGCTTTTCACAGTAACCTCATTGCAGGGTTAATGTAAACCTACTTGTGACAATAAAGATTATTATTATTATTGTTTATTGTCAGTAATTGAGCGCCTCGTACAGGCTGTGACTCTGCCCGTGCTCCGGGAGAACTCCCGGTTTCCCAATATCCCCGATTGAACCCGCGACAGCCCAATATCCGCAGGATCACTCGGTGCACAGAGGGAGCAGACTGAGGCGGGCGTTTCCAATATTCACCTCACGCTGCATCAGCACAAATTAAATTCCAAAGCAGGAATCTGTCTGAGTGAATGATCCCCCAGCTCAATTCACAGCCCAGTTTAAACAAAGATTTCTCCAGCTGGGTATTTCCACATTCTGATCATTTCCGGCAAATCACTGAAATCGCAATAAGAAAAAGACAGATTTCACAGCAACAAATCAGATTATTCAGTGACTGAAAACATCCCCAAACTGCCCTGGAGGCTTTCTCCAAACTGTAGATTCAATGTTTGGATGTGAGCGGGAGTTAGTATCAGACACGATGCAGCGTCACTCCCACACATCACTGTCATTTACAACAGCAACTATTTCACTGACAATTTCACACAGTTCTGGAGAAATGGAAATCGACGGATTTGATTCATCCGTCAGCTTGATCAATAAAAAAGGAAGAAAAGAATGAACAGCGGCAAAGAATAGAAGAGGGAGAAAAAAATGAGAGAAAAGGAAGGAACGAGGCCGGAGTGCTTCGCATCATTTTTGGCACCAGCCTCGGGCAATCGCACCGATTGCGGAGAATCCCGCTGTTTATCTCTAAGAATGCACAAAGCCATCAATCTCATCTTCCGGAATGTTCTTCCTGTTCTGATTGATTCCGAGCTACATTACATCTTTACTGTCTGTGTGTAGTTACCAGGGCGATCTTCCAGATTGTAATAAACCGATAAACAGCAGCTTGAGCCATTTATTCCTGTGGCCCCAGACATCACAACACTTCAATATTATATTAAACTCCCAGATTCCTGCAGCCAGCTGCTCACTATATAGCTGGAGGCCATCAAATTGCTCCAGATAAACTGTTCTAATGTCATCCCAACCCTACACCCCCTCCCTATCTCTGTAACCCCCTCCCAACCCTACTCCCCTCCCTATCTCTGTAACCCCCTCCCAACCCTACACCCCTCCCAACCCTACACCCCTCCCTATCCCTGTAACCTCCTCCCAACCCTACACCCCCTCCCAACCCTACTCCCCTCCCTATCTCTGTAACCCCCTCCCAACCCTACACCCCTCCCTATCTCTGTAACCCCCTCCCAACCCTACACCCCTCCCTATCTCTGTAACCCCCTCCCAACCCTACACCCCCTCCCTATCTCTGTAACCCCCCCCCAAACCTACACCCCTCCCAACCCTACACACCCTCCCTATCTCTGTAACCCCCTCCCAACCCTACACCCCCTCCCTATCTCTGTGACCCCCTCCCAACCCTACACCCCCTCCCTATCTCTGTGACCCCCTCCCAACCCTACACCCCCTCCCTATCTCTGTAACCCTCTCCGAACCCTACACCCCCTCCCTATCTCTGTAACCCCCTCCCAACCCTAAACCCCCTCCCTATCTCTGTAACCCCCTCCCAACCCTACACCCCCTCCCTATCTCTGTAACCCCATCCCAACACCACACCCCTCCCTATCTCTGTAACCCCCTCCCAACCCTACACCCCCTCCCTATCTCTGTGACCCCCTCCCAACCCTACACCCCCTCCCTATCTCTGTAACCCCATCCTAACCCCACACCACTCCCTATCTCTGTAACCCCCTCCAGCCCCTACACCCCTCCCTATCTCTGTGACCCCCTCCCAACCCTACACCCCTCCCTATCTCTGTGACCCCCTCCCAACCCTACACCCCCTCCCTATCTCTGTGACCCCCTCCCAACCCTACACCCCCTCCCTATCTCTGTAACCCCCTCCCAACCCTACACCCCCTCCCTATCTCTGTAACCCCCTCCCAACCCTACACCCCCTCCCTATCTCTGTGACCCCCTCCCAACCCTACACCCCCTCCCTATCTCTGTGACCCCCTCCCAACCCTACACCCCCTCCCTATCTCTGTAACCCTCTCCGAACCCTACACCCCCTCCCTATCTCTGTAACCCCCTCCCAACCCTACACCCCCTCCCTATCTCTGTAACCCCCTCCCAACCCTACACCCCCTCCCTATCTCTGTAACCACATCCCAACACCACACCCCTCCCTATCTCTGTAACCCCCTCCCAACCCTACACCCCCTCCCTATCTCTGTGACCCCCTCCCAACCCTACACCCCCTCCCTATCTCTGTAACCCCATCCCAACCCCACACCACTCCCTATCTCTGTAACCCCCTCCAGCCCCTACACCCCTCCCTATCTCTGTAACCTCCTCCAGACCCAACACCCCTCCCTATCTCTGTAACCTCCTCCAGCCCCTACACCCCTCCCTATCTCTGTAACCGCCTCCATCCCCTACACCCTTCCCTATCTCTGTAACCTCCTCCATCCCCGAGACCCCTTCCTATCTCTGTAACCTCCTCCATCCCCTACACCTCTCCCTATCTCTGTAACCTCCTCCATCCCCTACACCCCCTCGCTATCTCTGTAACCTCCTCCATCCCCTACACCCCTCCCTATCTCTGTACCTCCTCCATCCCCTACACCCCTCCCTACCTCTGTAACCTCCTCTAAATCTGGTCCATTGAACATCCCAGATTCCCATCACTCAAGCAATCACATGATTGTTGTTGCGATAGGGCAGTGGGCGGGTCCTGGGTGGAGCACTCTTTCAGAGCATCGGCGCAGAATTGATGGGCTGAATGGCCTCCTTCTGCACTGCAGGGATTCACTGCAGGGATTCTATAATGCTGGTCTCTGGTCTCTGTAATCCCCTCCCTCACCCTCTCCGTCTCTCTCTTCCTTTTAGTTTCTCCGTGAACCCTACCCCTCTGAGCATTTGCTCACCTGTTTTAATATCTATCTGTGACTCAGAGACAATGGGCGGAATTCTCCGCTCCCCACGTGGCGTGGAACAATCTTGGGAGGGCTTCCCGACATTTTTTACGCCCCCTCTGGCGACCCCAGCGATTCTCGAGGTCGCGGCCGGGAAAGACGGAGGCCCCGTTCCTAGCCCCCCGGGTGGGGGTGAATTAGGTGCGGGGAACGGGCTCCTAGCCCCCCGGGTGGGGGTGAATTAGATGCGGGGAGAGGGCCCCCGAGGCCGTCGTGAACCTCGGCCGATTTGACGACGGCCATCCCAATTTTTATCGGGAGCGGGGAATACCGCCCAATTTCTTTGTCTCATTTTCCTCTCGTGAATCACTGTGGGATGTAAAAGGGGTTATATAAATGGAGGTTGTTGTTTTTAAACATGTTCTGGATGGAGATTTGAAAAAATCAGTCAAATTAGTTTCAATGTGAATGGTTTTATTTTCTGTGACTTGTTGAATAGATTGGGGGCTGTAATGAGCTGACTGGATATTCACAGAGTCAGCAAGGTTATACTGGCAACGTGCTGGGCCAGGCAGCTAATGGAGCAATAACTCTGTGATGTGGGGTAGTAAGATCATTCTCAGCTGTAAATAGAACAATAACAAGGCCCCGAGGGATGGTAAATGCTGCCCACAGGATCTTTCAACCATTAATCGGGCATAGGGTGTAATTCAGGGCACTAACTCCATATCACTGTCTAACCTCACTCCCAGAGAAACTCCATCTCCCTCCGCCCCCTAATCAATTCTCCTCGGCTGGGAGACTGTCAATATCTGGAGAATTGTGTCTGCATTTTAATGATGGCTTCAATCTCGCTGCTCTCTCTCTCTCTCTCTCTTGGTTCCAGAAAGTTCTCTGTGTTTTGAGCCTGATGCCATTCCTCCCTCACCATCTCTGTCATTGCTGACAGGAGTTAGCTGCCAATCTGGTTCAATCTGAGATTGCCACCTCTCAGAGACAGACAGAGCAGCAGAGATGGTGGCTCTGATACAGTCAGTTCCTGTTCCACACGGTGTTCCCTTTGTGAATCAGTCACAACTCATTCCCCCAATAGGGAGCTGTCTGAAATCAATGAACAGATTACTGACTGGAATTGTGTCAGTAATCTGCCAGCCTGGCCTGGGTTTAATCACATCGATTGATCTCCAACAAGATCAGGCAGAAGGGGAAAGTCAGAAAGGGTTAACGTTTGGTGCAGTTTAATGTCTCTGATGTTCCTGGTCACACACTGATCTGTGTTTGAGGATCTGAGGGGCAGTGAGTGTTCCACTAAATCTGATGCTTTGTGGGACCCGGGTTAACACAATTAGAAATTAATTATTGCAGCAACAGATCACTATTAGTCAAATGTGATCTGGAAGCAGAACTGAGCATCAAAGGGAGAGTTCCGGGCCCACAGATTAGGAGCTATTTGGGAGTTCAGGTTTTAATTAGCTGCCAGAGGCAATTTCTTTTTTGAAAGAAAATGTTACCATGTCTGTGTTCCGTTTAACTAGAAGCTTTAAACTGATTATTGAAGGTCAGCTGGTCTCAGAGTAAAACAGTAGAATAACATTGAACTGGCTCTGAGCTGTCATCTATCAGCTGCTGAACACACAGCTGTTTAATATCAATGGAGCGATGGACACAACAGGACCAGGAGATCAGACTGAGAGCAGAATCGGCTGTGAATGGCTTTAATTCCTGGTCTCTGTGCAGCCAGCTCCACATTGCTGCTTTTCAGGAGGCTCTTCAACTCCAACCACTCACCAAGATTCCTTAGGCACCACCTTCCAAACCCAAGCCCACCATCTAGAAGGACAAGAGCAGCAGATACCTGGGAACCCCACCACCTGGAGGCTCCCCTCCAAGTCACTCACCACCCTGACTTGGGAATATATTGGCTGTTCCTTCACTGTCGTTGGGCAACGTCCTGGAACTCCCTCCCTAACTGCACAGTGGGTGTACCTACACCTCAGACTGCAACAGTTCAAGAAGGCAACTCACTACCACCTTCACCACCATGTTCTGAAGGGTAACTAGAGATGAATAACTGGAGAACAGGTAGAGTTTGGTCCTCAGTAAACCAGAGCTCTGTGAATGGGGACAAGGCTCCAATATTTCCACATTGTCTGCACTGGGGGGGTTTTGGTTGTGACTCCTGTTTTGGATCTAGCCTTTGGGCCGATTTGCCTCCAGGATCTCTGGAAAAGTCTCATTAAACCTGAACTGTAACTTTGAGGAATTTCTCCCTTATTTGGCACTTCATCACTTCGGGAGCAATTCCCCAGAAAGATTTCTAAGTGGGCCGTGAGGTTCCTGGCGCCCAGCTAGGTTGGCAATGTTATTCAACGTTCACTTAATGAGGCCTCACGGGCTTCTCGCCACAAATGAAGGCTCGCCGGCCGATTCGCTGGGACTGCGCTCGCCAGCCCCCCTGCTAACAAGGTCGAGCAGCACTGAATCAGCACGTGCTCAGCTAGCCCCAGCCAGCTCGCAGCCAGGCAGAGAGCCGATTGGCCCCAAGATTGGGGGATGGAGACCTGGGGAGGCTCCGAGATGCGGTGGAGACAGGGAGGGATGTCCTGTTCCCCCGAGGGGAGGGTCAGCCACAGGGCAGTCAGTGCGGCCTGGGACGAGGTGGCGGCGGCTGTGAGCTCGGGGAGTGTGACCAGGAGGACTGACCTACACCGTGCAGCACGAGTGAATTGACACCAATGCCCCCCCCCCACCAAGAACTTTGTGGCTCCATATGAGCATCACCCCCCCCAACCCTCCATGCTGCCCCAAACTCTACCCCCCTCCCCCACCCCCACCCATCTCTTACACATCCGATGGGCAGCAGCAGAACAGGGTGGCACCATACCACCTGGGACAAACTGAGTTTCTCCTGGTCCTCGGAGTGAGGTGTTATGTTGAGGAAGCCTCTCTCTCTCTGTGTCTCTCTCTCTGTCTGTCTGTCTGTCTCTCTCTCTCTCTCTCTCTCTCTCTCTCTGTTTCACTCTCTCTCTCTCTCTCTGTGTCTCTCTGTCTCACACTCTCTCTCTGTGTCTCTCTCTCTCTGTCTCTGTCTCTGTCTCTCTCTCTCTCTCTCTGTCTCACTCTCTCTCTCTCTCTGTTTCACTCTCTCTCACTCTCTCTCTGTCTCTGTCTCTCTCTCTCTGTCTCACTCTGTCTCACTCTCTCTCTGTCTCACTCTCTCTGTGTCTCTATCCCTCTCTCTCTCTGTGTCTCACTCTCTCTTTCTCTCTCTCTGTCTCTCTCTCCCTGTCTCTCGTGGGCAGCATGGTATCACAGTGGTTACCACTGTTGCTTCACAGCCCCAGGGTCCCAGGTTCAATTCACGGCTTGGGTCACTCTCTGTGCAGAGTTTGTACGGTTTTCCCTGTGTCTGCGTGGGTTTCCTCCGGGTGCTCCGGTTTCCTCCCTGAGCAGGTTACGTGGATTGGCCATTCCAAATTGCCTTAGTGTCCAAAAAGGGTGGGTGGGGTTACGAGGATGGGCTGGAGGTGTGGGCTTGGGTGAGGTGCTCTTTCCAAGGGCTGGTGCAGACTTGATAGGCCAAAGGGCCTCCTTCAGCACTGTAAATTCTATGATCTGTCTGTCTCTCTCTGTCTGTCTCTGTCTCTGTCTCGCTCTCTTACTATCTCTCTGCCTCTCTTCCAATGAGTATAATTGACCCTCACATTTCCTGATATTACCGCAGGGTTAATAATATCAATAACCGGAGCCAGAACCCTGACAGATTGCCTCAATCCAGCATCAGTACAGAGAACATCGAGACATTTAACTCGACAGTAACACAATGCAATTATTTTATTCAGTCACAGGATGTGGGGATCACTGGTCAGGTCAGCGTTTAATGCCCATCCCTAAATGCCCCTTCAGAAGGTGGGGGTGAGCTGCCTTCTTGAACCGCTTCAGTCTTTGAAGTGTTGGTACACAAACTGTTTTGTTAGGGAGGGAGTTCCAGGATGTTGCCCCAGCGACAGTGAAGGAACGGCCGATATATTTCCCAGTCAGGGTGGTGAGTGACTTGGAGGGGAACCTCCAGGTGGTGGGGTTCCCAGGTACCTGCTGCCCTTTTCAGATTCCAGCATCCATTTGCTTTTATCTGCTGCTCCTGTCCCAGCAAGAAGCTTTACAACACCAGGTTGAAGTCCAACAGGTTTGTTTCGAATCACTAGCTTTCGGAGTTCAGCTCCTTCCTTAGGACTCACCTGAGGAAGGAGCAGTGCTCTGAAAGCTAGTGATTGAAACAAACCTGTTGGACTTTAACCTGGTGTTGTCGGATTTCTTACTGTGGTCACCCCAGTCCAACGCCGGTATCTCCACATCTTGTCCTTATGGATGGTAGTGGCCATGGGTTTGGAAGGTGCTGTCTCAGGAAACTTGGTCTGTTCCTGCAGTGTATCCAGCAGATGGCACACACGGCTGCTACTTTGCGTCAGTGATTGATGGAAATAGTGCTTCTACTAGTGGACGAGGTGCTGATCAAGCAGGGCTGCTTTGTCCTGGTTGGTGTCGAGCGTTTTGAGAGTTGTTGGAGCTGCACTCATCCAGGCAAGTGGAGACTATTCCATCACACTCCTAATTACTGGAATAAGACAAGGTTAAGTTTCAGACAATGTTCTCACTGTCGGTCTGATCCCATCAATCACTCTGTTCTGGTCTTGTCGAGATTGAGATATTCCAGTGTTAACTGTAAATAACAGAGTGTGTTGGTCACAATCATTACCTATTGGATAATCCCCACTGTTTTCCAGAATTCCATGATAAATGTTTCATTTCCATGATTGCAAGTTCCAGACAATGATTGCTGATGAGAGTATATTGTAAAGATCATGCTGTATAGTGAGAGAGAAACACAGCGATGTGGACTCAGTCACTGGGCTGTGTAATGAGTGACAGAAACTGAACAATATTCACTCACACACTGGGATGTTGGACTGGCACATTCGCAATGTCTTTATGTGAGGATTTAGATGAACAATAAAATGTTTTATGGGGTTGTAAAGATTTAGCAGATTTAAACAATGTGTTTGATGTGAGTCTGATCACAGTGAGACTGAAAAACAATGAATGAATTGAAGCTCTTGCATTTCTATAGCGCCCTTCTCATCCTCAGGACATCCCAACTGATTTACAGGCAATGAGGTACATTTACGGTGCAGTCTTTGTTGTGATGCAGGAAACGCAGCAACGGGTTTGTACACAGCAAGATCCCACAGGCTGCAACGTGATAATGAGCAGACAATCAGTTCCCGTGGTTACGGATTGAGGATGAATATTGGCTTCAGAGTGGATTTCTCTGCTGATCCCCAGATAGTCTCACAGGAACAGGATTCTCCGGAGCCCCAGCCGCGTGTGTGCCGATCGCAAGCAGCGGGATTCGATATTCCCGTTGCGTGTCGATGGGATTTAACTTGAAGCCCCACCCTCCCATCCCCATGCCGCCAGGAACCAGGCTGCGGCAGGAAAAGTGAACAGTAAGGGTCAGGAATTCCATCCCAGAAAGTTCACATTTCACAGGAAGAACAAAGTAAAGGATTTGGATCGATCGGCAGTAAATTAATTGTGGAGCTTTCTGGGGAGAAGATAATTGGATACATTGGCCGGAATTCTCCAGCCGTTGAGATTCACTTTTCCCACTGGCCCCACCAGTGGGTTTCATGGCAGCTTGGGATAGTTTCAATGGGAAATCCCATTGGACAAGCGGCAGGAAGATAGAATCCCGCCACCAGCGAGCAAAGTAAAGGATTTGGATCAATTGCCAGCAAATGACAACAGGATTCATTGTCCACTGACCCCAGCCGGGGGATTCCTGGTGATGCACTGTCACTGGATGGGTTCTCCGTTCCAACCGCTGGCCAATGGGATTTCCCATTGTAGCCACATCGCTCCGCCGGGAAATCCACGGGACTGCACACCGCTGCACAGGGAAACCCAACGTCAGACAATTCACCCCAGCAACTCCACCACTGCAACACTCCCTCAGTACTGACCCTCTGACAGTGCAGCACTCCCTCAGCACTGACCCTCTGACAATGCGGCACTCTCTCAGTACTGACCCTCTGACAGTGCGGCACTCCCTCAGTACTGACCCTCTGACAGTGCGGCACTCCCTCAGTACTGACCCTCTGACAGTGCAGCACTCCCTCAGTACTGACCCTCTGACAGTGCAGCACTCCCTCAGTACTGACCCTCTGACAGTGCGGCACTCCCTCAGTACTGACCCTCTGACAGTGCGGCACTCCCTCAGTACTGACCCTCTGACAGTGCAGCACTCCCTCAGTACTGACCCTCTGACAGTGCAGCACTCCCTCAGTACTGACCCTCTGACAGTGCGGCACTCCCTCAGTACTGACCCTCTGACAGTGCAGCACTCCCTCAGTACTGACCAGCAGCGGCCCGAGGGTTGCTGGCGCCCCGGGCAAGCTGAACTTCGGTGCCCTTACAAGTGCCAATTTTAAAGGCCTCCAGCGCTGCGCTCCATCACCTTTCCCCGCTGCGGATAGCCTTTTCCTGCTCCCCTCGGCGGCCCTCCTCCTGCCGAGGACCCTCCGTGCAGCCACTGCCTCACACAGACACTGAGCAGCCGCCAGCGGCTGAACCAGACCGGCAGGCGGCCGAGGCCAATCAACATGGCGGCCGCACAGGGGGCGGAGCCGGGGCCGGGGCTGAAGGAGCACCCCACCTGACTCCGGGCTGCGCGTGGGCAGCTACTGAGCATGCGTAGCTGCCATCAAGCGGAGGCAACATGTTGCAAATGCGCAGATCGTCCTTAGAATCTTACAACCTCAGTACTGATGGCGCCCCCTAGCATATGGTGCTCCGGGCGACTGCCCGAGTTGCCGGTACCTTGAGCCGGCCCTGGTACTGACCCTCTGACAGTGCAGCACTCCCACAGTACTGACCCTCTGACAGTGCGGCACTCCCTCAGTACTGACCCTCTGACAGTGCAGCACTCCCTCATTACTGACCTTCTGCATGGGCAAGACATCTTTCATTCCAATATATTTGGAGACATAAAAAAACACTTCACAACATTTAATAATAATAATAGTCATCTTTATTATTGTCACAAGTGGCCTTATATTAACACAGCAATGAAGTTACTGTGAAAAGACCCCAGTCGCCACACTCCGGTACCTGTTCGGGTACAAAGGGGAGAATTCAGAATGACCAATCCACCTATCCTGCACGTCTTTGGACTGTGGGAGAAAGCCATAGCACCCGGAGGAAACCCACGCAGACACGGGGAGAACATGCAGACTCCGCACAGACAGTGATCCAATCCGGGAATCAAACCTGGGGCCCTGGAGCTGTGAAGCAACAGTGCTAACCACTGTGCTACCATGCTGCCGTATCAGGAGGCAGAAGGCACAAAGATTGGGGACTTTGAGACACCGCTGAATACAGCTGATTACTGAGATTTAATATCAGGGGAAGAGGATCAGATTTTTCTATTTGTGATATCAGAGAGATTAGATATTGGAGGAGGGCTCAGATCAGGAATTTGGAGAAGGAATCAAATTAATTTGCAAGAAATGATGGATATTTATGAGCGGGGAGGATGATTGAATTATTTTAAGAGGATTTAATTTCTTGGTCTCTGTCTCTTGTGTTGATGATCCACATACAGTTTTAGATATCGTTTCCTGTCTTATTTATCGCTCTTTTACATTGGAATTGTGCTCTGGTCTTCATTAAATTTGATATGTCGATGTAATGTAAAACTGGTGATTCTAACATTACAATCGAACTGAACAAGATCTTTAACAGATAATTGGAGAAAATATTCAGCAAAATTCTCCTATCGCTGGAAAATATTCAGTGATTTAAAATCCAATCTTTACCATCACAATGAACGATGGGATTAGAGATTAATATTTTACAAAGCTTGTTCCTAAACTTTACCCCAGGATTAAATGTATCTGTGTGTGTGTGTGTGAGACCCAGGACAGAGTGGGATATACAGTGAGAATCAGGAGCTGACCCAGGACAGAGTGGGATATACAGTGAGAATCGGGAGCTGATCCAGGACAGAGTGGGATATACAGTGAGAATCAGGAGCTGACCCAGGACAGAGTGGGATACACAGTGAGAATCAGCAGCTGCCCCAGGACAGAGTGGGATATACAGTGAGAATAGGGAGCTGACCCAGGACAGAGTGGGATATGCAGTGAGAATCAGGAGCTGACCCAGGACAGAGTGGGATATACAGTGAGAACCAGGAACTGACCCAGGACAGAGTGGGATATACAGTGAGAATCAGGAGCTGACCCAGGACAGAGTGGGATATACAGTGAGAATCAGGAGCTGACCCAGGACAGAGTGGGATATACAGTGAGAACCAGGAACTGACCCAGGACAGAGTGGGATATACAGTGAGAATCAGGAGCTGACCCAGGACAGAGTGGGATATACAGTGAGAATCAGGAGCTGACCCGGAACAGAGTGGGATATACAGTGAGAATCAGGAGCTGACCCAGGACAGAGTGGGATACACAGTGAGAATCAGCAGCTGCCCCAGGACAGAGTGAGATTGTGAAGGATTTAGCTTGTTTGGGACCTGATAATACTTTATTAATAACCCACAAAAGAAGGAAATCTGTTTCTCTGCTGAGACTCCGAATGGAACTCACAAAGGGGGAATGCTTTTCTAGGTCTCAGACGGTTAAACAGAATCTCAGTTACTTTCTATGGGGAAAGTTCATATGGATCACTCATAACTAAAGCTTTACCTCTATCGTTGTGGCTCCTTAGTTATTTACAGCTTCCTGAATGAGTGTCTAGGAGTTTAGGCTTTGAGAGTGAGTCTACACAGTATAATTTTAATCAAAGTATTTTTATTATAAAACTACGCCCGATAGATACATACAGAATTACAGAGTTAAAAATATAAATTGACTAACGGTCTTTACTTATCTGTTAATACACTAACTTCTCTCAATAGAATGAGATATCTGAAACATGGAAAATCCTAAAGTATCTCCTATCAATTTCTTAATACATTTCTAAGAAATTAAACAAAACCATAATTACAACGCCTGTGGTTTTGTCTGATGAGACAAACTTCTAAGAACAGAACTGTTGCTCACTCCGAAGGGGGGTCAGAAGACATGTGTTGTGTTTCTCTTAAAATACCTCCTCATTATATACATGAAATTTCCTTATTGGTCAAGGACGGCATCTGTTATTTTGTTATTTATGGTTGGTTAATTACCTAAAGCCAAATGGCTAATTGGATATATTATTGTTAATAGATATTTTAATGGTCGTAGGGTCTGTGTAAATGTCAGGTGTCTTGAGATATATTGGCAAAGGGGGCCCGTATCGAGGCCTGTCTTTTTTCAGTGTTGTCATATTCGTCAGATATCAAAACAGGCACTTTTGTGAGGGTGTTATTCTAAGTGTCAAGAGATATAGTTAGGGAAAGATTTATGTATCTGTTTATCTGTAGGATTCCCTGTTCTTCGGTTTTGAATACTTCGAGGTGTCGGGAGTCATTGTCAAGAATTTATGGTTTGTTTGTATTAATAAGTCTGAAATCAGCTTGAGTTTATCCCACCAGGTGGTAACCTTTACCTGACCTTTAGCTGAAGGGGTTTTATTCCACATTGAATTAAAATGCTGTTTGTATTAATGCCTTATTTTAATCCGAATTCTGCGGTGAATGTGATATTCACCACAAGTTCTACAGTGTGAATCAGGAGCTGACCCAGGACAGAGTGGGATATACAGTGAGAATAGGGAGCTGACCCAGGACAGGGTGGGATATACAGTGAGAATAGGGAGCTGACCCAGGACAGGGTGGGATATACAGTGAGAATAGGGAGCTGACCCAGGACAGAGTGGGATATACAGGGAGAATCAGGAGCTGACCCAGGACAGAGTGGGATACACAGAGAGAATCAGGAGCTGACCCAGGACAGAGTGGGATATACAGTGAGAATCAGGAGCTGACCCAGGACAGAGTGGGATATACAGTGAGAATCAGGAGCTGACCCAGGACAGAGTGGGATATACAGTGAGAATAGGGAGCTGACCCAGGACAGAGTGGGATATACAGTGAGAATCAGGGACTGACCCAGGACAGAGTGGGATATACAGTGAGAATCGGGAGCTGATCCAGGACAGAGTGGGATAGACAGTGAGAATCAGGAGCTGACCCAGGACAGAGTGGGATATACAGTGAGAATCAGGAGCTGACCCAGGACAGAGTGGGATATACAGTGAGAATAGGGAGCTGACCCAGGACAGAGTGGGATATACAGTGAGAATCGGGAGCTGACCCAGGACAGAGCGGGATATACAGTGAGAATAGGGAGCTGACCCAGGACAGAGTGGGATATACAGTGAGAATCAGGAGCTGACCCAGGACAGAGTGGGATATACAGTGAGAATCAGGAGCTGACCCAGGACAGAGTGGGATAGACAGTGAGAATCAGGAGCTGACCCAGGACAGAGTGGGATATACAGTGAGAATAGGGAGCTGACCCAGGACAGAGTGGGATATACAGTAAGCATTGGGAGCTGACCCAGGACAGAGTGGGATATACAGTGAGAATCAGGAGCTGACCCGGGACAGAGTGGGATATACAGTGAGAATCAGGGACTGACCCAGGACAGAGTGGGATAGACAGTGAGAATCAGGAGCTGACCCAGGTCAGAGTGGGATATACAGTGAGAATCAGGAGCTGACCCAGGACAGAGTGGGATATACAGTGAGAATCGGGAGCTGACCCAGGACAGAGCGGGATATACAGTGAGAATCAGGAGCTGACCCAGGACAGAGTGGGATATACAGTGAGAATCAGGAGCTGACGCAGGACAGAGTGGGATATACAGTGAGAATAGGGAGCTGACCCAGGACAGAGTGGGATACACAGTGAGAATAGGGAGCTGACCCAGGACAGAGTGGGATACACAGTGAGAATCAGGAGCTGACCCAGGACAGAGTGGGATATACAGTGAGAATCAGAAGCTGACCCAGGACAGAGTGGGATATACAGTGAGAATAGGGAGCTGACACAGGACAGAGTGGGATATACAGTGAGAATCAGGAGCTGACCCAGGACAGAGTGGGATATACAGTGAGAATCAGGAGCTGACCCAGGACAGAGTGGGATATACAGTGAGAATAGGGAGCTGACCCAGGACAGAGTGGGATATACAGTGAGAATCAGGAGCTGACCCAGGACAGAGTGGGATATACAGAGAGAATAGGGAGCTGACCCAGGACAGAGTGGGATATACAGTGAGAATAGGGAGCTGACACAGGACAGAGGGGATACACAGTGAGAATCAGGAGCTGACCCAGGACAGAGTGGGATATACAGTGAGAATAGGGAGCTGACCCAGGACAGAGTGGGATATACAGTGAGAATCAGGAGCTGACCCAGGACAGAGTGGGATATACAGTGAGAATAGGGAGCTGACCCAGGACAGAGTGGGATAGACAGTGAGAATCAGGAGCTGACCCAGGACAGAGTGGGATATACAGTGAGAATAGGGAGCTGACCCAGGACAGAGTGGGATATACAGTGAGAATAGGGAGCTGACCCAGGACAGAGTGGGATATACCCAGGACAGAGTGGGATATACAGTGAGAATAGGGAGCTGACCCAGGACAGAGTGGGATATACAGTGAGAATAGGGAGCTGACCCAGGACAGAGTGGGATATACCCAGGACAGAGTGGGATATACAGTGAGAATAGGGAGCTGACCCAGGACAGAGTGGGATATACAGTGAGAATAGGGAGCTGACCCAGGACAGAGTGGGATATACAGTGAGAATCAGGAGCTGACCCAGGACAGAGCGGGATATACAGTGAGAATAGGGAGCTGACCCAGGACAGAGTGGGATATACAGTGAGAATAGGGAGCTGACCCAGGACAGAGTGGGATACACAGTGAGAATAGGGAGCTGACCCAGGACAGAGTGGGATATACAGTGAGAATCAGGAGCTGACCCAGGACAGAGTGGGATATACAGTGAGAATAGGGAGCTGACCCAGGAGAGAGTGGGATATACAGTGAGAATCAGGAGCTGACCCAGGACAGAGTGGGATAGACAGTGAGAATCAGGAGCTGACCCAGGACAGAGTGGGATATACAGTGAGAATCAGGAGCGGACCCAGGACAGAGTGGGATACACAGTGAGAATCAGGAGCTGACCCAGGACAGAGTGGGATACACAGTGAGAATCAGGAGCTGACCCGGGACAGAGTGGGATATACAGTGAGAATCAGGAGCTGACCCAGGACAGAGTGGGATATACAGTGAGAATCAGGAGCTGACCCAGGACAGAGTGGGATAGACAGTGAGAATAGGGAGCTGACCCAGGACAGAGTGGGATATACAGTGAGAATCAGGAGCTGACCCAGGACAGAGTGGGATATACAGTGAGAATAGGGAGCTGACCCAGGACAGAGTGGGATATACAGTGAGAATAGGGAGCTGACCCAGGACAGAGTGGGATATACAGTGAGAATAGGGAGCTGACCCAGGACAGAGTGGGATATACAGTGAGAATCAGGAGCTGACCCAGGACAGAGTGGGATTTACAGTGAGAATCAGCAGCTGACCCAGGTCAGAGTGGGATATACCCAGGACAGAGTGGGATATACAGTGAGAATAGGGAGCTGACCCAGGACAGAGTGGGATATACAGTGAGAATCAGCAGCTGACCCAGGACAGAGTGGGATATACAGTGAGAATCAGGAGATGACCCAGGACAGAGCGGGATATACAGTGAGAATAGGGAGCTGACCCAGGACAGAGTGGGATATACTGTGAGAATAGGGAGCTGACCCAGGACAGAGTGGGATATACAGTGAGAATCAGCAGCTGACCCAGGACAGAGTGGGATATACAGTGAGAATCAGGAGATGACCCAGGACAGAGCGGGATATACAGTGAGAATAGGGAGCTGACCCAGGACAGAGTGGGATATACAGTGAGAATCAGGAGCTGACCCAGGACAGAGTGGGATATACAGTGAGAATCAGGAGCTGACCCAGGACAGAGTGGGATATACAGTGAGAATCAGGGACTGACCCAGGACAGAGTGGGATATACAGTGAGAATCAGGAGCTGACCCAGGACAGAGTGGGATATACAGTGAGAATCAGGAGATGACCCAGGACAGAGCGGGATATACAGTGAGAATAGGGAGCTGACCCAGGACAGAGTGGGATATACAGTGAGAATCAGGAGCTGACCCAGGACAGAGTGGGATATACAGTGAGAATAGGGAGCTGACCCAGGACAGAGTGGGATATACAGTGAGAATCAGGAGCTGACCCAGGACAGAGTGGGATATACAGAGAGAATAGGGAGCTGACCCAGGACAGAGTGGGATATACAGTGAGAATAGGGAGCTGACACAGGACAGAGGGGATACACAGTGAGAATCAGGAGCTGACCCAGGACAGAGTGGGATATACAGTGAGAATAGGGAGCTGACCCAGGACAGAGTGGGATATACAGTGAGAATCAGGAGCTGACCCAGGACAGAGTGGGATATACAGTGAGAATAGGGAGCTGACCCAGGACAGAGTGGGATAGACAGTGAGAATCAGGAGCTGACCCAGGACAGAGTGGGATATACAGTGAGAATAGGGAGCTGACCCAGGACAGAGTGGGATATACAGTGAGAATAGGGAGCTGACCCAGGACAGAGTGGGATATACCCAGGACAGAGTGGGATATACAGTGAGAATAGGGAGCTGACCCAGGACAGAGTGGGATATACAGTGAGAATAGGGAGCTGACCCAGGACAGAGTGGGATATACCCAGGACAGAGTGGGATATACAGTGAGAATAGGGAGCTGACCCAGGACAGAGTGGGATATACAGTGAGAATAGGGAGCTGACCCAGGACAGAGTGGGATATACAGTGAGAATCAGGAGATGACCCAGGACAGAGCGGGATATACAGTGAGAATAGGGAGCTGACCCAGGACAGAGTGGGATATACAGTGAGAATAGGGAGCTGACCCAGGACAGAGTGGGATACACAGTGAGAATAGGGAGCTGACCCAGGACAGAGTGGGATATACAGTGAGAATCAGGAGCTGACCCAGGACAGAGTGGGATATACAGTGAGAATAGGGAGCTGACCCAGGAGAGAGTGGGATATACAGTGAGAATCAGGAGCTGACCCAGGACAGAGTGGGATAGACAGTGAGAATCAGGAGCTGACCCAGGACAGAGTGGGATATACAGTGAGAATCAGGAGCGGACCCAGGACAGAGTGGGATACACAGTGAGAATCAGGAGCTGACCCAGGACAGAGTGGGATACACAGTGAGAATCAGGAGCTGACCCGGGACAGAGTGGGATATACAGTGAGAATCAGGAGCTGACCCAGGACAGAGTGGGATATACAGTGAGAATCAGGAGCTGACCCAGGACAGAGTGGGATAGACAGTGAGAATAGGGAGCTGACCCAGGACAGAGTGGGATATACAGTGAGAATCAGGAGCTGACCCAGGACAGAGTGGGATATACAGTGAGAATAGGGAGCTGACCCAGGACAGAGTGGGATATACAGTGAGAATAGGGAGCTGACCCAGGACAGAGTGGGATATACAGTGAGAATAGGGAGCTGACCCAGGACAGAGTGGGATATACAGTGAGAATCAGGAGCTGACCCAGGACAGAGTGGGATTTACAGTGAGAATCAGCAGCTGACCCAGGTCAGAGTGGGATATACCCAGGACAGAGTGGGATATACAGTGAGAATAGGGAGCTGACCCAGGACAGAGTGGGATATACAGTGAGAATCAGCAGCTGACCCAGGACAGAGTGGGATATACAGTGAGAATCAGGAGATGACCCAGGACAGAGCGGGATATACAGTGAGAATAGGGAGCTGACCCAGGACAGAGTGGGATATACAGTGAGAATCAGGAGCTGACCCAGGACAGAGTGGGATATACAGTGAGAATCAGGAGCTGACCCAGGACAGAGTGGGATATACAGTGAGAATCAGGAGCTGACCCAGGACAGAGTGGGATATACAGTGAGAATCAGGAGCTGACCCAGGACAGAGTGGGATATACAGTGAGAATCAGGAGCTGACCCAGGACAGAGTGGGATATACAGTGAGAATCAGGAGCTGACCCAGGACAGAGTGGGATATACAGTGAGAATCAGGAGCTGACCCAGGACAGAGTGGGATATACAGTGAGAATCAGGGACTGACCCAGGACAGAGTGGGATATACAGTGAGAATCAGGAGCTGACCCAGGACAGAGTGGGATATACAGTGAGAATCAGGAGATGACCCAGGACAGAGCGGGATATACAGTGAGAATAGGGAGCTGACCCAGGACAGAGTGGGATATACAGTGAGAATCAGGAGCTGACCCAGGACAGAGTGGGATATACAGTGAGAATAGGGAGCTGACCCAGGACAGAGTGGGATATACAGTGAGAATAGGGAGCTGACCCAGGATAGAGTGGGATATACAGTGAGAATAGGGAGCTGACCCAGGACAGAGTGGGATATACAGTGAGAATAGGGAGCTGACCCTATGACACCACACCCTGTGGAATGATAATGACTGAATTTAAATGTCTGGATGGCGAACATTCAACATAAACACTCCCAAATCCAGACTGTGTCCCGGGATGAGCTGTGAGATTCCCCCTCAACATCGCCTCAATTATCATCAAACATAGAATCGTTCAGATCAGAAAGAGGCCATTCAGCCCATCCTGTATCAGCTGGCTCGGTGAACACACTATCCAATTAGTCCCATTCCCCCGGCCCTTTCCCTGGAGCCCTTTACATTTTCCCCTTCAATTATTTATACAATTGTTATTATTGAATCTGCCTCCGCCGCCCTGTCAGGCAGCACCTTCCAGATCACAACAACTCGCTGTGTAAAAAACATTCTCCTCATCTCCCCCTCTGCTTCTTTTACCCATTCTCTTCAATCTGTGTCCCTCTGGTTCCTCTCCCTCCTGTCACTGAAACACTTTGAAATTAAAAGGCACCTTTTTCCCATTAACTGGATTCTTTGTAGAAATTGGATTTCTGTCCTCGAGGGGTTTCTGGATTTTAATTTGTTCCTGTCACATTCTGGGTTTGACAGAATGGGGAGTGATTGGTTAGTGCTGGGAGCACAGTGCAGATTCCGGACCGACTGTATCCCTGAGTCCGAGAATCCCAGGAATAACTATCCGTAAAAACACCTTCCTCATAACACGTGGGCAGGACTGGAACTGATGTCCTCGGGGGTGGGGGGGGGGGGGGGGGGGGGGGGGGGGGTGTTTGCTCGAGCTGTTGGGGAGGGTTTAAACTAATGTGGCAGGGGGATGGGAATCAATCAATGCAGGAAGTTGGAAGGTAGTAAAACAGGGACAGAAGCAAAAGGCAGTAAGGGGGAAAGTGTAAGGCAGAGAAGCCATAGTCAAAAATCAAAAAGACCGACAGTACAAGGTACAGTGACTGAGGGGAGCTCAGTGAATAGGCCCAGTAATAATAAAAGGAATAAAACAGGAAGTAAAAACATAAATCGAAAGCGACGCGGCAGGTTGTTAGATGAAGATATGGGTTAAACGACGAGAAAAATTAGGAGAAAGGTTAAGAGGAAAAATAACTTGGGCGGGGTTACTGATCAAGGTGTTAAGATTCAAAACAGAGGTATAAAAGCCAACGTAAGTGTACTTTACCTGAATGCTCATAGTATTCGGAATAAGGTAAATGAGTTGATGGCACAAACCATCATGAATGACGATGATTTAGTGGCCATGACTGAAACATGGTTAAAGGATGGTCACAACTGGGAGTTAAATATCCGAGGCTATCAAACTGTACAGGAGGACAGAGTGGATGCTAAGGGTGTAGCTCTGTTATTTAAGGATGACATCTGGGCAATAGTGAGGGATGACATCGGTGCTATGGAAGATAAGGTTGAATCCATTTGGGTGGAAATCGGGAATAGTAAGGCGAAAAAGTCACTGATAGGAGTTGTCTATCAGCCACCAAATAGTAACGTTATGGTGGGGCAGGCAATAAACAAAGAAATGTGGATAGCACAATGCTTCACAGCTCCAGGGTCCCAGGTTCGATTCCGGCTTGGGTCACTGTCTGTGCGGAGTCTGCACATCCTCCCCGTGTCTGCGTGGGTTTCCTCCGGGTGCTCCGGTTTCCTCCCACAGTCCAAAGATGTGCGGGTTAGGTGGATTGGTCATGAATTGCCCTTAGTGTCCAAAATTGCCCTTAGTGTTGGATGGGGTTACTGGGTTATGGGGACAGGGTGGAGGTGTTGGCCTTGGGTAGGGTGCTCTTTCCAAGAGCCGGTGCAGACTCGATGGGCCGAATGGCTTCCTTCAGCACTGTAAATTCTATGATAAATAACTGATGCATGTAGAAATGGTACAGCAGTTATCATGGGGGATTTTAATCTACATGTCGATTGGTTTAACCAGGTCGGTCAAGGCAACCTTGAGGAGGAGTTTATTGAATGTATCCGCGATAGTTTCCTAGAACAGTATGTAATGGAACTTACGAGGGAACAAGCGGTCCTAGATCTGGTCCTGTGTAATGAGACAGGATTGGTTAATGATCTCATAGTTAGGGATCCTCTCAGAACGAGCGATCACAATTTGGTAGAATTTAAAATACAGATGGAGGGTGAGAAGGTAAAATCAAACACTAGTGTTTTGTGCTTAAACAAAGGAGGTTACAATGGGATGAGAGAGGAGCTAGCTCATGTAGACTGGGAGCAAAGGCTTTATGGTGGAACAGTTGAGGAACAGTGGAGAACCTTCCAAGCGATTTTTCACAGTGCTCAGCAAAGCTTTACACCAACAAAAAGGAAGGACGGTAGAAAGAGGCAAAATCGACCGTAGATATCTAAGAAATTAAAGGAGAGTATCAAATTGAAGGAAAAAGCATACAAAGTGGCAAAGATTAGCGGGAGACTAGAGGACTAGGAAATCTTTAGGAGGCAACAGAAAGCGACTAAAAAAGCTATAAAGAAGAGTAAGATAGATTATGAGAGTAAACTTTCTCAGAATATAAAAACAGATAGTAAAAGTTTCTACAAATATATAAAACAAAAAAGAGTGGCTAAGGTAATTATTGGCCCTTCAGAGGATGAGAGGGAGATTTAATAATGGGAAATGAGGAAATGGCTGAGGAACTGAACAGTGTTTTTGGGTCGGTCTTGACAGTGGAAGACACAAATAACATGCCAGTGACTGATAGGAATGAGGTTATGACAGGTATCACTAAGGAGGTAGTGATGGGAAAGCTAATGGGGTGAAAGAACATAAGAACATAAGAACTAGGAGCAGGAGTCGGCCATCTGGCCCCTCGAGCCTGCTCCGTCATTCAGTGAGATCATGGCTGAACTTTTGTGGACTCAGCTCCACTTTCCGGCCCGAACACCATAACCCTTAATCCCTTTATTCTTCAAAAAACTTTCTATCTTTACTTTAAAAACATTTAATGAAGGAGCCTCAACTGCTTCACTGGGCAAGGAATTCCATAGATTCACAACCCTTTGGGTGAAGAAGTTCCTCCTAATCTCAGTCTTAAATCTACTTCCCCTTATTTTGAGGCTATCTCCCCTAGTTCTGCTTTCATCCGCCAGTGGAAACAACCTGCCCACATCAATGGGTGATTCTCTGGTTGGCAATCAATAGCTAGTGGTGTCCCTCAGGGATCAGTGTTGGGCCCACAATTGTTCACAATTTACATAGATGATTTGGAGTTGGGGACCAAGTGCAATGTGTCCAAGTTTGCAGACGACACTAAGATGAGTGGTAAAGCAAAAAGTGCAGAGGATACCGCATGTCTGCAGAGGGATTTGAATAGGTTAAGTGAATGGGCTAGGGTCTCGCAGATGGAATACAATGTTGACAAGTGAGGTTATCCATTTTGGTAGGAATAACAGCAAATGGGGTTATTATTTAAACGATAAAATATTAAAACATTCTGCTGTGCAAAGAGACCTGGGTGTGCTAGTGCATGAGTCACAGAAAGTTGGTTTACAGATGCAACTCATGATTGAGAAGGCAATTGAGAAACCTAAATAGATAGTTTTTTTGAAGAATAAAGGGATTAAGGGTTATGGTGTTCGGGCCGGAAAGTGGAGCTGAATCCACAAAAGATCAGCCATGATCTCATTGAATGGTGGAGCAGGCTCGAGGGGCCAGATGGCCTACTCCTGCTCCTAGTTCTTATGTTCTTATTACTGTAACCTTATAAACCCATCCCAACACAAATCATTCTCCCCAGCGACACATCAACTGCTCGTCACATCAACACCAGAATTCCTGTCAATTCCTGAAATAAAGGATACCAAAGCTGGAGATGTTCATAAGGCCACAAAGGAGTCAACACTGAGTAAATAGTTCAAAGAAACTTAGTGTAACAATGAGAGGGAGAGAGACAGAGGGCGCGATTCTCCCGCGTGAGTGAGGAGAAACGCGCCCAGAGTACCTGATCAGGTTCTACAAGTGCTCATGTATATAACTGTTGTAAAATAAATGTTCTTCACTTTTACTCACTTTGCCCTCCCTCAGCCTTACTAAATTGGCGACGAGGATTAAGCTGGAGCTGTTGATGTGCAGCCTGTCCAGCTGAGCCACATGCCCGCATTAAATTGTTTTTTCTTGCGGACCGGGGTGCGAAGTTGGATGATTAACGAGGCCTCTGTCTGGGGGTTTGGATGGATTTGACCTCGGTGTGGAAACCTGAAATCAGTACGCAGAGAGAACGCGGTTCTTCTTCAACGCCAATAATGTCACAAAAAACAAGCACCAGGCTGTAATTCTTCTGATGACCTGTGGAGTGCAGACGTTGGCAGTGAGCTGGGGCCTGACATTCCCCCCAGCACCCAACACGATGTAGTTTGACCAGCTCGGTGTGTTGGTGGGACAGCGTTTCAACCCAATCCCATCTGTCATCGTTCAGCGATACAGGTTCACTATGGCGGAGAGGTCCACTGGGGAGTCTGTTGCAGAGTTTGTTTCAAGAATGGCGGAGTGGACTCGATGGGCCGAATGGCCTTACTTCCACTCCTATGTCTTATGGTCTTATGGTCTTAAGACTGTAAAATCGCCTAATACGGCGAGTACAACACTGTTTTAGCAGATATGTTCTGGGACCGTTTGGTCTGCGGGGTAAATGCCAATGAAACTCACGCCGCACACCATCTCTGGATTCTGCTGGCAGTGATTCCACCCCCTGTGTGAAGTGCAGACATCAGACATGCAGCAACCGCAGTCTCCAAGAGAGCAGATGCCCCAGGTGCCCTGGTCGAGATAGGCGTTGACCCCGTGGTAAGGCCTTGCGTTTGGATGACCCGGAAGAGGCTGAGGATAATGCCGAAATGCACCTGAATTGTGCATCGGTGCCGGTATAGCTCCCATCTGTATTCCGCCGCAGGTCAATGGACATTTACTCCACATGGATTTGGACATTGGAGAAGATTCGGGAGTGGTGCAGCGTTCCTTTGACCAGCTCTAGCAGGGAGTGAGTTCCTTGCCATTGAACGGGACAGACTGGCGGACATCCTTCTGAACATTACATCTGGCCCAACACCCTTCCCACTCACACAAAGGGTGAAGCCTCTCATAGCTGAGCCTGGGTACGGTAAGCACCACAGCGTCTGACCCATTAACCCATGGCCGTAATGGCACCACACACCGTTACGTCCAGCCATGAGGACCAGGTTGGACGGGGGGGGGGTGGACAACACCCAAAACTACACCCCATATACCCCAAAAGCACTCAACTTAGTGTACAGAAAAACGGGGAATTAACTGCGCCCAACAAATGCCCAGGGAGTTGTCGTCCCTGAATTTATATAGAACCGATTGGGCACATCACACAGAAACAAAGGTCCACACACCCCAACTGTCGGAAGGTACACACCCTGCAGCCATGCGGCAACCTGATTGCCTATGTAACATCCCGCTGTGGTCCATCCCAGTCCCAGCAGCATGGAACAGTCTTTCAAAATCAATACTGCCCTCACAAACCCTGAGGACTGTCCAAAAGGGCTGAGGCCAACTCCAAAAAGGACTCCCCAGTAAACCATTCTGCCACAGCAAGCCGGCATCGCAAAGAGGTCACGAATGGAAAATGTACGAATACGTTGTGCGATCATTGGCAGATGTCACTCTGATGACGTCACCTCCCTAACTGCTGGATACAGGAGACTCCGGACCTCTCTCAGAGCACACGCTCCACAAGCCGGCATCAATCCTCGGCACGGCATTCACCTACCATCTAATAATAACCATTATTGTCACAAGTAGGCTTACATTAACACTGCAATGGAGTTACGGTGAAAATCCCCTAGTCTCCACATTCTGGCGCCTGTTCGGGTACACTGAGGGAGAATTCAGAATGTCCAATTCACCCGACAGCACATGTCTTTCGGGACTTGTGGGAGGAAACCGGAGCACCCGGAGGAAACCCACGCAGACACGGGGAGAACGAGCAGATTCTGCACAGACAGTGACCCAAGCCGGGAATCGAACCTGGGACTCCGGAGCTGTAAAGCGACAGTGCTAACCACTGTGTTACCATGGTGCTATCTGTATCTCAAAACAGGTTCAAGAAATAGGCCTCGCAGCAACAAATATCTATACCTCAGTCGACACGTTTAAAAGTTATTTCAGGGAAGGCAGCAGACAGCTCCAATTTATCCTCATCGCCAATGAGGGAAACGGCAAGCGGGAGTCCGAAGGGTTCATAATAAAGATGTTTAATCAGCATCACAGCAGTTTGCATAGGACCCAGCTAGTCTCAGTGTCGTCACTCCTTCCTCTCTGTCTACTGTCGGTTAACTCACAACACAATCATCACTAGGGCACAATCATCCACCGTTATAACACCGTCACATTGGAGGGATCATCTTTTATTAATGAACAATTGCTTGCTTGTTATTGGGCCTTGATTCGAACTTTGATTTAAAAATGTATTTCTAAAAAAGGACAGGGAGCAGTGGGGGTGTGAATGGTTACAGTCAGGTTAGGGGGGAGCAGTGGGGGTGTGAATGGTTACAGTCAGGTTAGGAGAGAGCAGTGGGGGTGTGAATGGTTACAGTCAGGTTAGGGGGGAGCAGTGAGGGTGTGAATGGTTACAGTCAGGTTAGGGGGGGCAGTGGGGGTGTGAATGGTTACAGTCAGGTTAGGAGAGAGCAGTGGGGGTGTGAATGGTTACAGTCAGGTTAGGAGAGAGCAGTGGGGGTGAGAATGGTTACAGTCAGGTTAGGGGGGAGCAGTGGGGGTGTGAATGGTTACAGTCAGGTTAGGGGGGAGAGCAGTGGGGGGTGTGAATGGTTACAGTCAGGTTAGGGGGGAGCAGTGGGGGGGGGGGTGAATGGTTACAGTCAGGTTAGGGGGGGGCAGTGGGGGTGTGAATGGTTACAGTCAGGTTAGGGGGGGCAGTGGGGGTGTGAATGGTTACAGTCAGGTTAGGGGGGAGCAGTGGGGGTGTGAATGGTTACAGTCAGGTTAGGGGGGGGCAGTGAGGGTGTGAATGGTTACAGTCAGGTTAGGGGGGAGCAGTGGGGGTGTGAATGGTTACAGTCAGGTTAGGGGGGAGCAGTGGGGGTGTGAATGGTTACAGTCAGGTTAGGAGGGAGCAGTGAGGGGGTGAATGGTTACAGTCAGGTTAGGAGGGAGCAGTGGGGGTGTGAATGGTTACAGTCAGGTTAGGAGAGAGCAGTGGGGGTGTGAATGGTTACAGTCAGGTTAGGAGGGAGCAGTGGGGGTGTGAATGGTTACAGTCAGGTTAGGGGGGAGCAGTGGGGGTGTGAATGGTTACAGTCAGGTTAGGGGGGGGGCAGTGGGGGTGTGAATGGTTACAGTCAGGTTAGGGGGGGCAGTGGGGGTGTGAATGGTTACAGTCAGGTTAGGGGGGAGCAGGTGGGGGTGTGAATGGTTACAGTCAGGTTAGGGGGGAGCAGTGGGGGGTGTGAATGGTTACAGTCAGGTTAGGGGAGAGCAGTGGGGGTGTGAATGGTTACAGTCAGGTTAGGAGGAGAGCAGTGAGGGGGGTGAATGGTTACAGTCAGGTTAGGAGAGAGCAGTGGGGGTGTGAATGGTTACAGTCAGGTTAGGGGAGAGCAGTGGAGGTGTGAATGGTTACAGTCAGGTTAGTGGGGAGCAGTGGGGGTGTGAATGGTTACAGTCAGGTTAGGAGGGAGCAGTGGGGGTGTGAATGGTTACAGTCAGGTTAGGAGGGGAGCAGTGAGGGTGTGAATGGTTACAGTCAGGTTAGGGGGGGAGCAGTGGGGGTGTGAATGGTTACAGTCAGGTTAGGGGGGAGCAGTGGGGGTGTGAATGGTTACAGTCAGGTTAGGAGGGGGAGCAGTGGGGGTGTGAATGGTTACAGTCAGGTTAGGGGGGAGCAGTGGGGGTGTGAATGGTTACAGTCAGGTTAGGGGAGAGCAGTGGGGGTGTGAATGGTTACAGTCAGGTTAGGAGGGAGCAGTGGGGGTGTGAATGGTTACAGTCAGGTTAGGGGAGAGCAGTGGGGGTGTGAATGGTTACAGTCAGGTTAGGAGGGAGCAGTGGGGGTGTGAATGGTTACAGTCAGGTTAGGGGGGGGGCAGTGGGGGTGTGAATGGTTACAGTCAGGTTAGGGGGGAGCAGTGGGGGTGTGAATGGTTACAGTCAGGTTAGGGGGGAGCAGTGGGGGTGTGAATGGTTACAGTCAGGTTAGGGGGGAGCAGTGGGGGTGTGAATGGTTACAGTCAGGTTAGGGGGGAGCAGTGGGGGTGTGAATGGTTACAGTCAGGTTAGGGGGGGGCAGTGAGGGTGTGAATGGTTACAGTCAGGTTAGGGGGGAGCAGTGGGGGTGTGAATGGTTACAGTCAGGTTAGGGGGGAGCAGTGGGGGTGTGAATGGTTACAGTCAGGTTAGGGGGGGAGCAGTGGGGGTGTGAATGGTTACAGTCAGGTTAGGGGGGAGCAGTGGGGGTGTGAATGGTTACAGTCAGGTTAGGAGAGAGCAGTGAGGGTGTGAATGGTTACAGTCAGGTTAGGAGGGAGCAGTGGGGGTGTGAATGGTTACAGTCAGGTTAGGAGAGAGCAGTGGGGGTGTGAATGGTTACAGTCAGGTTAGGGGGGAGCAGTGGGGGTGTGAATGGTTACAGTCAGGTTAGGAGGGAGCAGTGGGGGTGTGAATGGTTGCAGTCAGGTTAGGAGAGAGCACTGGGGGTGTGAATGGTTACAGTCAGGTTAGGGGGGAGCAGTGGGGGTGTGAATGGTTCCAGTCAGGTTAGGAGGGAGCAGTGGGGGTGTGAATGGTTACAGTCAGGTTAGGGGGGAGCAGTGGGGGTGTGAATGGTTACAGTCAGGTTAGGGGGGGGAGCAGTGGGGGTGTGAATGGTTACAGTCAGGTTAGGAGGGAGCAGTGGGGGTGTGAATGGTTACAGTCAGGTTAGGGGGGGAGCAGTGGGGGTGTGAATGGTTCCAGTCAGGTTAGGAGGGAGCAGTGGGGGTGTGAATGGTTACAGTCAGGTTAGGGGGGAGCAGTGGGGGTGTGAATGGTTACAGTCAGGTTAGGGGGGGAGCAGTGGGGGTGTGAATGGTTACAGTCAGGTTAGGAGGGAGCAGTGGGGGTGTGAATGGTTACAGTCAGGTTAGGGGGGAGCAGTGGGGGTGTGAATGGTTACAGTCAGGTTAGGAGGGAGCAGTGGGGGTGTGAATGGTTACAGTCAGGTTAGGAGGGAGCAGTGGGGGTGTGAATGGTTACAGTCAGGTTAGGAGGGAGCAGTGGGGGTGTGAATGGTTACAGTCAGGTTAGGAGGGAGCAGTGGGGGTGTGAATGGTTACAGTCAGGTTAGGAGAGGTTAGTTTGTTTAGGGGGTGAACGGTCAATTCTCAGTCTGACCAGTTCGAATGAACACATTTTCAATAACTAAGGAATAACTATTGATGTTTTTATTGCCAATTAAGAAGTGTGGATATAATTTCTCAGCATCAATAATTCAGCTGCTCGTTCCAATCAATGTTAATCACATCGGCCCATTAGTGGCTGTTAGTTGAAACAATTGGGATTGAAGCTCAAATTCTTTCCCCTCGTGTTAATTATGGTCTGGATTTATTGTCAAACACCCTGATTTGGCCAGAGTGCAGTTTCACTGGGATTGACATGGGAACAAAGAGTCTCTTCCTGTCCCAACATTAAAAATGGAATTTGTGTTGGAGACAATCCTGGCTCCTCAAACCATCCACACTTTCCAGGCTGCGACCGTCTGGGCTGATCGGCTGCAGAGGGCTTCACTCACAGAGGGTGGATGTGATCCAGAAACACAGTGAGTGCTGGGTCATTATGGGATGTCAGTTAAATGTACAGCAGTGTTTAAAGGAAGATTGGTTTGGATTAGCATTCAGTCAGTGTTCATTGAGGTGATTTGTATTCACACAAACTAACTCGACTGAATCTGTTCCTAATGTGTCGGCAGTCAGACAATTATCAGGCACTAATTGGAGATTATTTAACTCAAATCTGCTTAATCAGGACTGATATATCATTGAACATGACAGAGATAGGATTACCCAGGACTGATATATTCCTGGACATTGCAGAGATAGGATTACCCAGGGCTGATATATTACTGGACATTGCAGAGATAGGATTACCCAGGACTGATATATTACTGGACATTGCAGAGATTACACAGGACTGATATATTACTGGACATTGCAGAGATTACCCAGGACTGATATATTACTGGACATTGCAGAGATTACCAAGGACTGATATATTACTGGATATTGAAGAGATAAGATTACCCAGGACTGTTATATTAATGGACATTGCAGAGATTACACAGGACTGATATATTACTGGACATTACAGAGATTGCCCAGGACTGATATATTACTGCACATTGCAGAGATTACCCAGGGCTGATATATTACTGGACATTGCAGAGATTACCCAGGACTGACATATTACTGGACATTGCAGAGATTACCCAGGGCTGATATATTACTGGACATTGCAGAGATAGAATTACCCAGAACATAATAAGAACATAAGGACTAGGAGCAGGAGTAGGCCATCTGGCCCCTCGAGCCTGCTCCGCCATTCAATTAGATCATGGCTGATCTTTTGTGGACTCAGCTCCACTTTCCGGCCCGAACACCATAACCCTTAATCCCTTTATTCTTCAAAAAACTATCTATCTTTACCTTAAAAACATGTAATGAAGGAGCCTCAACTGCTTCACTAGGCAAGGAATTCCAGAGATTCACAACCCTTTGGGTGAAGAAGTTCCTCCTAAACTGAATGCTAAATCTACTTCCCCTTAATTTGAGGCTTTGTCCCCTAGTTCTGCTGTCAGCCGCCAGTGGAAACAACCTGCCCGCATCTATCCTATCTATTCCCTTCATAATTTTAAATGTTTCTATAAGATCCCCCCTCATCCTTCTAAATTCCAACGAGTACAGTCCCAGTCTACTCAACCTCTCCTCATAATCCAACCCCTTCAGCTCTGGGATTAACCTAGTGAATCTCCTCTGCACACCCTCCAGCGCCAGTACGTCCTTTCTCAAGTAAGGAGACAAAAACTGAACACAATACTCCAGGTGTGGCCGCACTAACACCTTATACAATTGCAACATAACCTCCCTAGTCTTAAACTCCATCCCTCTAGCAATGAAGGACAAAATCCGATTTGCCTTCTTAATCACCTGTTGCACTTGTAAACCAACCTTCTGTGACTCATGCACTAGCACACCCAAGTCTCTCTGAACAGCGACATGCTTTAATATTTTATCGTTTAAATAATAATCCCGTTTGCTATTATTCCTACCAAAATGGATAACCTCACATTTGTCAACATTGTATTCCATCTGCCAGACCCTAGCCCATTCACTTAACCTATCCAAATCCCTCTGCAGACTTCCAGTATCCTCTGCACTTTTCGCTTTACCACTCATCTTGGTGTCATCTGCAAACTTGGACACATTGCCCTTGGTCCCCAACTCCAAATCATCTATGTAAATTGTGAACAATTGTGGGCCCAACACGGATCCCTGAGGGACACCACTAGCTACTGATTGCCAACCAGAGAAACACCCGTTTATCCCAACTCTTTGCTTTCTATTAATTAACCAATCCTCTATCCATGCTACTACTTTACCCCTAATGCCATGCATCTTTATCTTATGCAGCAACCTTTTGTGTGGCACCTTGTCAAAGGCTTTCTGGAAATCCAGATATACCACATCCATCGGCTCCCCGTTATTTACTGCACTGGTAATGTCCTCAAAAAATTCCACTAAATTAGTTAGGCATGACCTGCCCTTTACGAACCCATGCTGCGTCTGCCCAATGGGACAATTTCTATCCAGATGCCTCGCAATTTCTTCCTTGATGATAGATTCCAGCATCTTCCCTACTACCGAAGTTAAGCTCACTGGCCTATAATTTCCTGCTTTCTGCCTACCTCCTTTTTTAAACAGTGGCGTCACGTTTGCTAATTTCCAATCCACCGGGACCACCCCAGAGTCTAGTGAATTTCGGTAAATTATCACTAGTGCATCTGCAATTTCCCTAGCCATCTCTTTTAGCACTCTGGGATGCATTCCATCAGGGCCAGGAGACTTGTCTACCTTTAGCCCCATTAGCTTGCCCATCACTCCCTCCTTAGTGATAACAATCCTCTCAAGGTCCTCACCTTGAGGTCCTCACCTAGGATTACCCAGTACTGATATATTACTGGACATTGCAGAGATAGGATTACCCAGGACTGATATATTACTGGTCATTGTAGAGATTACCCTGGACTGATATATTACTGGTCATTGCAGAGATTACCCAGGACTGATATATTACTGGACATTGCAGAGATTACCCAGGACTGATATATTACCTCTCTGGCCACATCGAGGGCATCTTGAAACCCATCGTACAAGGTACACCCAGCTTCTGTCGCGACACGACGGACTTCCTACAGAAACTCAGCACCCATGGACCAGTTGAACCAGGAACATTCCTCGTCACAATGGATGTCTCGGCACTCTACACCAGCATCCCCCATGACGACGGCATTGCTGCAACAGCCTCAGTCCTCAACACCGACAACTGCCAATCTCCAGACGCAATTCTGCAACTCATCCGTTTCATTCTAGACCACAACGTCTTCACCTTCGACAACAAATTCTTCATCCAGACGCACGGAACAGCCATGGGGACCAAATTTGCACCTCAATATGCCAACATCTTCATGCACAAGTTTGAACAGGACTTCCTCACCACACAGGACTTTCAACCGATGCTATACACCAGATACATCAATGACATTTTTTTCCTTTGGACCCACGGCGAGACATCACTGAAACGACTACACGATGACATCAATAAGTTCCATCCCACCATCAAACTCACCATGGACTATTCTCCAAATTCAGTTCCATTCTTGGACACACTCGTCTCCATCAAGGACGGTCACCTCAGAACCTCGCTTTACCGCAAGCCCACAGATAATCTCACGATGCTCCACTTCTCCAGCTTTCACCCGAAACACATTAAAGAAGCCATCCCCTATGGACAAGCCCTCCGTATACACAGGATCTGCTCAGACAAGGAGGAGCGCAACAGACACCTACAGATGCTGAAAGATGCCCTCGTACGAACGGGATATGGCGCTCGACTCATTGATCGACAGTTCCACCGCGCCACAGCAAAAAACCGCACCGACCTCCTCAGAAGACAAACACGGGACACCACTGACAGAGTACCCTTCGTCGTCCAGTACTTTCCTGGGGCGGAGAAACTACGACATCTTCTTCGCAGCCTCCAACACATCATCAGCGAGGATGGACATCTTGCCAAGGTCATCCCCACACCCCCACTACTGGCCTTCAAACAACCGCGCAACCTCAAACAAACCATTGTTTGCAGCAAATTACCCAGCCTTCAGAACAGCAACCACAACACCACAAAACCCTGCCAGGGTAATCTCTGCAAGACATGCCAGATCATCGACATGGACACCACCATTACACGTGGAAACACCACCCACCAGGTACGCGGCGCATACTCGTGCGACTCGACCAATGTAGTCTACCTCATACGCTGCAGGAAAGGATGTCCCGAAGCGTGGTACATTGGCGAGACCATGCAGACACTGCGACAACGAATAAACGGGCATCGTGCGACTATCAACAGGCAGGACTGTTCCCTTCCAGTTGGGGAACACTTCAGCAGTCAAGGACATTCAGCCTCTGATCTCCGGGTCAGCATTCTACAAGGAGGCCTTCAGGAGACGCGACAACGCAAAATTGCTGAGCAAAAACTTATAGCTAAGTTCCGCACGCATGAATGCGGACTCAACCGGGATCTGGGATTCATGTCGCATTACATTCGGCCCCCACCAACAAGCCTGGACTTGCAGAGGCCTACCGACTGAACTGGCTTGGGACAATTCACACCTCTTTAAACTGGAGTTACCTCTCTCTCTGCATCTTTGATGATTTGATTGCCTGCAGGTGCTCGCATTCCGGGGCATCTCTGACTGTGTCTATATAAACATTTCTGGAACAAGCCTCTCCATTCACCTGAAGAAGGAGCCGTGCTCCGAAAGCTCGTGTTTGAAACAAACCTGTTGGACTTTAACCTGGTGTTGTAAGACTTCTTACTGTGCTCACCCCAGTCCAACGCCGGCATCTCCACATCATGGATATATTACTGGACATTGCAGAGATAGGATTACCCAGGACTGATATATTACTGGTCATTGTAGAGACAGGATTACCCAGGACTGATATATTACTGGTCATTGTAGAGATTACCCAGGACTGATATATTACTGGGCATTGCAGATTTAGGATTACCCAGGACTGATATATTACTGGACATTGCAGAGATAGGATTACCCAGGAATTATATATTACTGGACATTGCAGAGATTACCCAGGACTGATATATTACTGGACATTGCAGAGATTACCCAGGACTGATATATTACTGGACATTGCAGAGATAGGATTACCCAGGAATTATATATTACTGGACATTGCAGAGATTACCCTGCACTACAGGGATGGTGCAGGCGGGAGGGATTCATATTTCAGGATAACTGGGGCTCTTTCTGGGGAAGGTGGGACCTCTATAGACAGGATGGTCTACATCTGAACCTGAGGGGCACCAATATCCTGGGGGGGAGATTTGTTAGTGCTCTTTGGGGGGGTTTAAACTAATTCAGCAGGGGCATGGGAACCTGGATTGTAGTTTTGGGGTACGGGAGATTGAGAGTATGGAGGTCAGGAGCACAGATTTGACTTCACAGGAGGGTGCCAGTGTTCAGGTAGGTGGTTTGAAGTGTGTCTACTTCAATGCCAGGAGTATACGAAATAAGGTAGGGGAACTGGCAGCATGGATTGGTACCTGGGACTTTGATGTTGTGGCCATTTCAGAGACATGGATAGAGCAGGGACAGGAATGGTTGTTGCAGGTTCCGGGGTTTAGGTGTTTTAGTAAGCTCAGAGAAGGGGGCAAAAGAGGGGGAGGTGTGGCGCTGCTAGTCAAGGACAGTATTACGGTGGCGGAAAGGATGCTAGATGGGGACTCTTCTTCCGAGGTAGTATGGGCTGAGCTTAGAAACAGGAAAGGAGAGGTCACCCTGTTGGGAGTTTTCTATAGGCCACCTAATAGTTCTAGGGATGTCGAGGAAAGGATGGCGAAGATGATTCTGGAAAAGAGCGAAAGTAACAGGGTAGTTGTTATGGGAGACTTTAACTTTCCAAATATTGACTGGAAAAGATATAGTTCGAGTACATTAGATGGGTCGTTCTTTGTACAATGTGTGCAGGAGGGTTTCCTGACACAATATGTTGACAGGCCAACAAGAGGCGAGGCCACATTGGATTTGGTTTTGGGTAATGAACCCGGCCAGGTGTTAGATCTGGAGGTAGGTGAGCACTTTGGAAACAGTGACCACAATTCAGTGACCTTTACGTTAGTGATGGAAAGGGTTAAGTATACCCCGCAGGGCAAGAGTTATAGCTGGGGGAAGGGCAATTATGATGCCATTAGACATGACTTAGGATGTGTAGGTTGGAGAAGTAGGCTGCAAGGGTTGGGCACACTGGATATGTGGAGCTTGTTCAAGGAACAGCTATTGCATGTTCTTGATAAGTACGTACCAGTCAGGCAGGGAGGAAGGGGTCGAGCGAGGGAACCGTGGTTTACCAAAGAAGTGGAATCTCTTGTTAAGAGGAAGAAGGAGGCCTATGTGAAGATGAGGCGTGAAGTTTCAGTTGGGGCGCTTGATAGTTACAAGGAAGCGAGGAAGGATCTAAAGAGAGAGCTGAGACGAGCAAGGAGGGGACATGAGAAGTCTTTGGCAGGTAGGATCAAGGAAAACCCAAAAGCTTTCTATAGGTATGTCAGGAATAAAAGAATGACTAGGGTAAGAGTAGGGCCAGTCAAGGACAGTGGTGGGAAGTTGTGTGTGGAGGCTGAGGAGATAAGCGAGATACTAAATGAATACTTTTCGTCAGTATTCACTCATGAAAAAGATAACATTGTGGAGGAGAATGCTGAGACCCAGGCTATTAGAATAGATGGCATTGAGGTGCGTAGGGAAGAAGTGTTGGCAATTCTGGACAAGGTGAAAATAGATAAGTCCCCGGGGCCTGATGGGATTTATCCTAGGATTCTCTGGGAAGCCAGGGAAGAGATTGCTGAGCCTTTGGCTTTGATTTTTAGGTCATCATTGGCTACAGGAATAGTGCCAGAGGACTGGAGGATAGCAAATGTGGTCCCTTTGTTCAAGAAGGGGAGTAGAGATAACCCCGGTAACTATAGGCCGGTGAGCCTAACGTCTGTGGTGGGTAAAGTCTTGGAGAGGATTATAAAAGATACGATTTATAATCATCTAGATAGGAATAATATGATTAGGGATAGTCAGCATGGTTTTGTGAAGGGCAGGTCATGCCTCACAAACCTTATCGAGTTCTTTGAGAAGGTGACTGAACAGGTAGACGAGGGTAGAGCAGTTGATGTGGTGCATATGGATTTCAGTAAAGTGTTTGATAAGGTTCCCCACGGTCGGCTATTGCAGAAAATACGGAGGCTGGGGATTGAGGGTGATTTAGAGATGTGGATCAGAAATTGGCTAGTTGAAAGAAGACAGAGAGTGGTAGTTGATGGGAAATGTTCAGAATGGAGTTCAGTTACGAGTGGCGTACCACAAGGATCTGTTCTGGGGCCGTTGCTGTTTGTCATTTTTATAAATGACCTAGAGGAGGGCGCAGAAGGATGGGTGCGTATATTTGCAGACGACGCTAAAGTCGGTGGAGTTGTAGACAGTGCGGAAGGATGTTGCAGGTTACAGAGGGACATAGATAAGCTGCAGAGCTGGGCTGAGAGGTGGCAAATGGAGTTTAATGTGGAGAAGTGTGAGGTGATTCACTTTGGAAAGAATAACAGGAATGCGGAATATTTGGCTAATGGTAAAATTCTTGGTAGTGTGGATGAGCAGAGGGATCTCGGTGTCCATGTACATAGATCCCTGAAAGTTGCCACCCAGGTTGATAGGGTTGTGAAGAAGGCCTATGGTGTGTTGGCCTTTATTGGTAGAGGGATTGAGTTCCGGAGCCATGAGGTCATGTTGCAGTTGTACAAAACTCTAGTACGGCCGCACTTGGAGTATTGCGTACAGTTCTGGTCACCTCATTATAGGAAGGACGTGGAAGCTTTGGAACGGGTGCAGAGGAGATTTACCAGGATGTTGCCTGGTACGGAGGGAAAATCTTATGAGGAAAGGCTGATGGACTTGAGGTTGTTTTCGTTAGAGAGAAGAAGGTTAAGAGGTGACTTAATAGAGGCATACAAAATGATCAGAGGGTTAGATAGGGTGGACAGCGAGAGCCTTCTCCCGCGGATGGAGGTGGCTCGCTCGAGGGGACATAGCCTTAAATTGAGGGGTAATAGATATAGGACAGAGGTCAGAGGTGGGTTTTGTACGCAAAGAGTGGTGAGGCCGTGGAATGCCCTACCTGCAACAGTAGTGAACTCGCCAACATTGAGGGCATTTAAAAGTTTATTGGATAAGCATATGGATGATAAGGGCATAGTGTAGGTTAGATGGCCTTTAGTTTTTTTCCATGTCGGTGCAATATCGAGGGCCGAAGGGCCTGTACTGCGCTGTATTGTTCTATGTTCTATGTACCCAGGACTGATATATTACTGGACATTGCAGAGATTACCAAGGACTGATATATTACTGGACATTGCAGAGATTACCCAGGACTGATATATTACTGGACATTGCAGAGATAGGATTACCCAGGTCTGATATATTCCTGGTCATTGCAGAGATTACCGAGGATTGATATATTACTGGACATTGCAGAGATTACCGAGGACTGATATATTACTGGACATTGGAGAGATTGCCCAGGACTGATATATTACTGGACATTGCAGAGATAGGATTACCCAGAACTGATATATTACTGGACATTGCAGATATTACCCAGGACTGATATATTACCGGACATTGCAGAGATTACTCAGGACTGATATATTATGGACCTTGCAGTGACTACCCAGGACTGATATATTACTGGACATTGCAGAGATGACCCTGGACTAATATATTACTGGACATTGCAGGGATTACCCAGGACTGATATATTACTGGACATTGCAGGGATTACCCAGGACTGATATATTACTGGACATTGCAGGGATTACCCAGGACTGATATATTACTGGGCATTGCAGAGATTACCCAGGACTGATATATTACTGGACATTGAAGAGATTACCCAGGACTGATATGTAACTGGACATTGCAGAGATTACCCAGGACTGATATATTACTGGACATTGAAGAGATAGGATTACCCGGGACTGATATATTACTGGACATTGATGAGATAGGATTACCCTTGACTGATATATTACTGGACATTGCAGAGATTACCCAGGACTGATATATTACTGGACATTGCAGGGATTACCCAGGACTGATATATTACTGGACATTGCAGAGATTACCCAGGACTGATATATGACTGGACATTGCTGAGATAGGATTACCCAGGACTGATATATTACTGGACATTGCAGAGATTACCCAGGACTGATATATTACTGGACATTGAAGAGATAGGATTACCCAGGACTGATATATTACTGGACATTGCAGAGATAGGATTACCCGGGACTGATATATTACTGGACATTGCAGAGAATACCCAGGACTGATATATTACTAGACATTGCAGAGATTACCCATGACTGATCTATTACTGGACATTGCAGAGATTGCCCAGGACTGATATATTACTGGACATTGCAGAGATTACCCAGGACAGATATATTACTGGACATTGCTGAGATAGGATTACCCAGGACTGATATATTACTGGACATTGCAGAGATTACCCAGGACAGATATATTACTGGACATTGCTGAGATAGGATTACCCAGGACTGATATATTACTGGACATTGCAGAGATTACCCAGGACAGATATATTACTGGACATTGAAGAGATAGGATTACCCGGGGCTGATATATTACTGGACATTGCAGAGATTACCCAGGACTGATATATTACTGGACATTGCAGAGATTAGCCAGGACTGATATATTACTGGACATTGCAGAGATTAGCCAGGGCTGATTAGGATTACCCAGGACTGATATATTACCGGACATTACAGAGATAGGATTGCCCAGGACTGATATATTACTGGACATTGCAGAGATTACCCAGGTCTGATATATTACTGGACATTGCAGAGATTACCCAGGACTGATATATTACTGGACATTGCAGAGATTACCCAGGACTGATATATTACTGGACATTGCAGAGATTTCCCAGGACTGATATATTACTGGACATTGCAGAGATAGGATTACCCAGGACTGATATATTACTGGACATTGCAGAGATAGGATTACCCGGGACTGATATATTCCTGGACATTGCTGAGATAGGATTACCCGGGACTGATATATTACTGGACATTGCAGAGATAGGATTACCCAGGACTGATATATTACTGGACATTGCAGAGATTACCCAGGACTGATATATTACTGGGCATTGCAGAGATTACCCAGGACTGATATATTCCTGGACATTGCAGAGATAGGATTACCCGGGACTGATATATTACTGGACATTGCAGAGATAGGATTACCCAGGACTGATATATTACTGGACATTGCAGAGATTACCCAGGACTGATATATTACTGGACATTGCAGAGATTACCCAGGACTGATATATTACTGGACATTGCAGAGATTACCCAGGACTGATATATTACTGGACATTGCAGAGATAGGATTACCCGGGACTGATATATTACTGGACATTGCAGAGATAGGATTACCCAGGACTGATATATTACTGGACATTGTAGAGATTACCCAGGACTGATATATTACTGGACATTGCAGAGATAGGATTACCCAGGACTGATATATTACTGGACATTGCAATCCCTCGTTTTCCACGCTATGCACAAATGTGCGTGATGTGGAACCCAAATTTGCATCCTGCTTCACGATCACAAGGGGATCGGAAAACTTGAGCTCTTCAGCTCCAGCTGGAGACCAATGGATCAGATTCTCTGATTCTTTGGCTAAGTGCCGATGCCCATGTGGGAACAGAGGTGTTTCACGATGCCTAGAGTGGCACCGAACCATTACCCATTCTGAGACTGTAGAGAAGCTAGCAGCTATGCGGCGTAAACTCCCGGCTCCCACTATAAAAACACCTGGAGAATGGCCAGGTCCCAGGTGCGCATGCGCACGGCGACTACCTGCAGCGTCTGTACCAACAACATGGGGCTGGCCATCCGTGGACCTGATCTGCAATATACTGCCCTCCTGACCACCCCCCACCAGTCCCCCCCAGTCCTCGCAGAAGCCCGCCGGCCAGCAGCATGGCTCCCAGCCGACTGTGGCAACGCAGGACACAGTCCTCAGTCGCCACGCCTGGTTCCCGACTGCTGAGACCACACCCACCACCCCCCCCACCCCCACTCCCCCCACAACCCCCCCCACCCCCCCACCCCCACTCCCCCCCAACCCCCCCCACCCCCCCACCCCCCCACCCCCACTCCCCCCCAACCCCCCCACCCCCCCACCCCCACTCCCACCCCCAACCCCCCCCACCCCCCCACCCCCACTCTCTCCCCCCTCCCCCCCACCCCCCCCACCCCCACTCCCCCCACAACCCCCCCCACCACCCCCCCCCACCCCCACTCCCCCCCCAACCCCCCCCACCCCCCCACCCCCACTCTCTCCCCCCTCCCCCCCACCCCCCCACCCCCACTCCCCCCCCAACCCCCCCACCCCCACTCCCCCCCCCCCAACCCCCCCCACCCCCCCACCCCCACTCCATAGGCAGCAATGATAACCACTGTGCCACTTGCCGCCTATTCCGAGACATCCTTGACCCTGGCACCAGAGAGGCAACATACCATCCTGGAGCCTCATTTGTGGCCACAGAAACGCCTGTCTATCCCTCTTACAATTGAATCCCCGATAACGATAGCATTGCCTGAATCGCCTTCTTGCTCTCCCTGGTGGTCACCCATTATCTTTCTGCCTGTGGGGTGTAAGCCTGCAGTGCAACCATCTCTCTATACGTGTTATCCACAACATTATCTGCTTTGCAGATGCTTCACAGTGTCCCCAGCCTCACCCACCTCCCAAACCTGGAGGCTTTGCAGCTGGAGACACTTCCTGCACACATGCTGGTTCCAGGCATTCAAAATGTTCCTGGTCTCCCACATGGAGCAAGAGGAGCACACCAAGGCTCTGAGCTCTCCTGTTATGACTTACCCCTTCAAATTAAACCTTTGGAAGATGCTTGTAATTCGATTAAATCCAATTCTCTATGGCTTTTCTATCCTTGTCCTTGTTACTGCCAATTAGAGCCCGTACAGATATACCACAAAAGGTATTTTCAACAATATGTGATGAAATTTGTAAAGACTTACCAACCTTACCCATTAATTACCAATCAGCTCTCTCCCATGTCGCCTCTGCTGCATCAGGGCAAGGCCACTCTCTGCAAGGAGGAAAAGTGAAAAGCCCCTAGTCTCGCTCTGCACTGAATTCCCGCTCTGCATCAAATTCCCAAGTTTATTCTCACCCTGGACATGGTCTTTCCCACTGCTGGTGTGCAAAGCTCACTGTGAGTGCACTTTGAAGCCCTTTCTTAAATAGAGCTGAGATAACACAGATCACTCACACACCGACTGAGCTTCAAAGGTTTGTAATGATCACCTTTTCCTGCTAATCGGGCTTCAGGTGATGGACAACTAACTGTCACTCAGCTATCTGGGTGGGGCAGCTCCTCATTAACCTTTCAACTGAACAACTTAACTTATAAAAAAAGGGAAGAGGGAAAAACCTACCAATTCAATTCCCACTCTGTTTCAAACTCCCAAGTTTTAAACATCTTTGGACTGTGGGAGGAAACCGGAGTACCCGGAGGAAACCCACGCAGACACGGGGAGAACGTGCAGACTCCACACAGACAGTGACCCAAGGCCAGAATTCAACCCGGGTCCCTGACGCAGTTTGGGTTCTGCAGTGGGTGCTTTGCAGAGAACGGCAAGTAGGCAACACAACCTTCAGGATACTCGATCCTGGTCACAGAGAACAGTGTCAATGCCCCTAACTATACTATCCCCAATTACAACTACATTTCTTCCCTCCCCCCCCCCCCCACTTGAACGGCTCCCTGTGCCACGTTGCTGTGGTTTGTTTCTCATCCTCCCTGCAGTCCCCATTCCCCATAGACAATCCTTGATCACCACCCATCAACCCCCGCCAAACCCCCCTGTCCCCCCCCCCCTCCAACAACAGCCCATGGTTACACCTCTCCGTGTCCTACCTCCTCTCTCTCCCTTATAGGCCACGGCCCATGTTTCCCATTTTTTGAAACCACAAGTGACACGCGCTGTCGGCAATTCCTCCCGGTGGAGACGGATGCCCAGGGGAATACCGGGTCAGGCCCGCTAATGATATGTAAATGGCCTTTACTCTATGTGCAATGTGGAACACATAGACACCACTGTGGAGGCACCATAGCATGGCATTGTGGCGGGCGCACGGTGCTGGCCACGATTTTGACCTCACGACCGATTCCTCCACCGAATCACCTTTCCCAATTTTGACATTGGCCTATGGAGAATCCTGCCCAACATTCCCCAGCCACCGTTCACAACAGGCAAGGCACAAACCGAGCCCAATCATCCCGTGCTTGCCAAACAAAGACACAGTTTGCAGTATTAGGTGTGAGTCTCGGCTGGACAACATTTGCTCAATAACCCTCAGTGTGTGTGAATCACACTTGCAAAACATTTAAGATTGGCAGTCAGGCTTGCAGTGTGACTGGAAGCTGCATATATCAATACTCAGGGCCCTGTCTTTTGCAGACAGAAAGAATGCATACACACATTGCGCCTGTTTCAGCTGAACAAAATAAGTGACAGCCATTCGCTCGTTCATTCCGCAGGGCAATGCCTTAACCAATCAGAAGCAAGTTGCCTGTTTTAAATATCAAACAATGCTTGGCAGTTAACTGTCAGTCACCATTAACTAGTGCATTCACCATGAGAATGCCTCTACCAATCAGAATCCACTTTCCAAACAACCAAGATTGTCTTCTCATGCAGCATATGTGTTGATTTCCCTTAAATCATATTCTTGCAATCGAATTGATAAGTCCATGACGAAACGCTTCAGCAAAAATTAACCTTTTCCCAGCAATGCTCAGGTTTTGTGGTTCTAAATGACCATTTTGCAGCTTGTGTGAGCATCTCCCAGTTACCAACTGTTCTTTGTGTATAGAAAACATACAGAGCAGTTCAGTAGGAAAGATGGTTTTGCAGCTCACAACAGAGGCGGAATTCTCCGCAGGAGGTCGGAGAACCGCCCGGGGCTGGCGTCAATCCCGCCCCCGCCATGTCCGAACTTCTCCACCCCCCGAGATTCGGCAGGGGCGGGAATCGCGCCGCGCCGCTCGGTGAGCGCCCCGCGGCAATTCTCCAGCCCGCGATGGGCCGAAGTCCTGCCGCTGTCAGGCCTCTCCCGCCGGCGGGAATCAAAACACCTACCTGACCGGCGGGATTGGAGGCGCGGGCGGGCTCCGGCATCTTGGTGGGGGGGCACGAGGCGATCTGACTCCGGGGGGTTCCTCCACGTTGGCCTGGCCTGCGATCGGGGCCCACCGATCGGCGGGCGGGCCTGTGCCGTGGGGGAACTCTTTTTCTTCCGCCCCGCCACGGCCTTCACCATGGCGGGGGCATAAGAGACCCCCTCCACTGCGCATGCACCGGTATGAAGTCAGCAGCCGCTGACGCACCGGCGCTGCGCGGACGTTCGCCAGCCCCAGCTGGCGTGGCGCCAAAGGCCGTTCGCGCCGGCCGGCGGAGCGGGAGCCATTCCGCCGTGGGCCTAGCCCCTCAATGTGAGGGCTTGGCCGCGAAAGGTGCGAAAACTTATGCACCTTTGGGGCGGCCCAACGCCGGAGTGGTTCACGCCACTCCATCCCGCCGGGACCCCCCCGCCCCGCCGGGTAGGGGAGAATCCCGGCCCAGATTCCTGAGAACTGGAACATATTCTGCTTATGTTGCTGGGCAGCACTACTGCACAGTGGCTTCACAGCGCCAGGGTCCCAGGTTCGATTCCCCGCTTGTGTCACTGTCTGTGTGGAATCTGCACGTTCTCTCCGTGTCTGCGTGGGTTTCCTCCGGGTGCTCCGGTTTCCTCCCACAGTCCAAAGACGTGCCGGTTGGGTGGATTGGCCATGCTAAATTGCCCTTAGTGACCAAAAAAGGTTAGGAGGGTTTATTGGGTTACGGGGATAGGGTGGAAGTGAGGCCTTAAATGCGTCAGTGCAAACTCGATGGGCCGAATGGCCTCCTTCTGCACTGTATGTTCTATGTATCTATGTTACATATTAACATAACGGCGGGGGGGAGCGTGCCGCACGGCGGGAAGGAGAATCCGGCTGCCGGCGGGGGGGGGGGGGGGGGGGGGTGCCGCACAGCGGGAAGGAGAATCCCACCCTCGGTCTCTGGAGTGAATGTCAAACCCACGACGTTCCAGTTCTGAAGCGAGTTTGTTGCCCAGAGAGCGAGAGCTGAGACTGAGGAGCGAATCTTTCTCGGATGTAACATTATTATTTCCATCTCCGTGTGTCAGTTAGAATCAGCTGGAGTTAATCTAATTGTGTGGATCTTGGACAGAAACATTCCCGTTTATCTGTAATTGGGAATAAATTCAATAACAGCCACTTCCTCCCTGTCATCTCCCAAATCTTGTTGTCGTTACAGAACAGAACACTTTTATTAACCAGGTCCCTTTTCCTGACTCCATCAGCCAATCAATCCAATTAATCTCTCCTCTGTCTCAAAGCAAAGGGAATCGTGAGTATTTGTACATTTGTTGATTGGGATCCTTGTTTCAGTTAATTGACTCCAGTTAATCTCCGTTTGGGAGACCGAGGCTGGATTCTCCGATTTTGAGGCTACGTCCGGAGGAAGAGTCTAGTTTTACGATGGAAAGGTTGGCGCTGCCCCCGCCCGATGCTCCACCCGGTGGGGGGTTAGCAGCCGTGGCACGTAAAACCCCCGGTGTTCCTGACGGAAACGGCCAGAGAGTTGCCGGGTCCGTGGGCGCGCATGCACACGGCGACGACCTGCAGCGGTCAGGCTGTACAACATGGTGGCAGCCGCACGCGGACACGGTCTGCCAGATAGTGTCCCCCCCATTAACCCCCGCTCGCCACCCCCGGACCACTCCCACAGCAGCCCCCCAGCCCCCGCCGAAGCCCCCCCCCCCCCCACCGAATGTGGCGGCTCTGTCCGCAGTTCGCAGCCGCCACACGAGGTTGAGGAAAACCCAGAGTACACGTGTCCCTCGCCGTCGTGAACTCGGCCCATCGGGAACGGAACACCGGGGGAGGGCTTTTTGGTGACGTCCGGAGGCTGTCTCAACGACGTGCGGCGTACTTCCCGATGACACCGTTTTGGAGGGGCGGAGCCTCCAAAAACAGGCACCGCCCCGATTTCGGAGTCAAAATGGATTCTCCGTCCAATGTCCGAATACGATTTTGGTGTCAGCAAGCGGAGAATCCTGCCCTAAGAGTTGACGCTGAGACTGAATTTCATGTGGTTCACATTCCCACTGGGGGCGCTATTTATGGAGCAATTCATGACATGCCAAAGGGCCGCACGTAAATCCAGAGCAGTTCTCATTCCCAACGTCGTCAGATCCCCGGGGACGGATTAGGATGCTGGATGTGGTGGAGGAGAGAACGGACACCCTCTTCCCCAGGGTGGGCAGGCAGCTCCAGCCAGCTCCCAGCAACAGGGTCTGGGTGGAGGTGGCTGAGGTGGTCAGTGCTGCCAGCCTGGCCAGGCGGACTGGCACGCAGTTCAGAAAGAAGATGAACGACACCCTTAGGGCCACTCAGGTGAGTGACCACCATCGCTGGGATCACTCCCACCCCTCACTCCTCACATCACTCCCCACTCCCCGAGAGGCCAATCAAAACCCACCTGCCTCCATCTCCCTCACATCCCACCCTGCACCAAACCCCAACACCTGGATTGTCCTCTTTGGCCGGGTGCCTGGCACATACATGCCACCAGCTACAGACCCCCGGGTAACTCGCTCCATGTGCCTCACCATGTCCTGTATGTGTCCTTTGGGAAAAGACGCCCCTGGTAGAAGAGAGTGGGAGAGGACCAGAGGGGGTGTCCGGGACCTCAGGACCCTCAGCGCCGTGGAGCAGAGGGTGATGGAGTTAGTCGGGAGGTGAAGGGGAGGCTATCTCTGAGGTGGAGGTCGGCATGCGTCAACCAAGTCAGCTCCCAAAGCAGAGTGAGTCACTCCTCTTCGCCCAGACCCCGCCTTTTCCCACGTCTGGAGTACCTCGCCCCCCCCCACTACATCCCCAACACACCTCGGAGGACCAGTCCAGGGAAGACACCAACTTCTCGTCACTGCTGCCACCTGCACCCTCCACCATCCCAGAGACTATCACCCCATTGGGGCATTTTACTGAAGAGGCTCCTGGGTCTCCCTCTGGTGCGCCTGTCACGCATGCTGCAAAACGTCAGGTGGAGGCAGGGACTCCCGAGGGAGTCGGAGGGCTGCCCAAACACAGGAAACAGCTGCAGTCAAAACAGATGTCACGATTCTGGAAATTATGATCCCATCACTGATGGAGGTGCAGAGACAACCCGGATTTACAGGAGGCGGTGTCAGCAACTTTCCAGCACCTTCCGGTGTAGGTGGAGGAGTTCAACCGCATTCAAACACAGGAAATGGTGCCGACAATGCATAGTACCCAGGCTAACACTGAATCAGTGGCACAGTGGCTGGCACTGCTGCCTCACAGCTCGAGGGACTCGGCTTCAATTCCAGCCTCGGGTCACTGTCTGTGTGGAGTCTGCACGGAGCGTCAGGAATAAGGGAGATTAACTTGGCGCATGCATCAGCACTTGGAACTACGATGTTGTGGCCATTACAGATACATGGATTTCACAGGGGCAGGAATGGTTGTTCGATGTTCTGGGGTTTAGATATTTTAAGAAGAATAGGGAGGGAGGTAAAAGAGGAGGGGGAGTGGCGCTGTTAATTAGGGAGTGCATCACAGCTGCAGAAAAGGAGGTAGCTGAGGAGGGTTTGTCTCCTGAGTCAGTATGGGTGGGAGTCAGAAACAAGAAAGGAGCAGTCACTTTATTGGGAGTTTTCTACAGACCCCCCAATAGCAGCAGAGAGATGGAGGAACAGATTGGGCAGCAGATCTTGGAAAGGTGCAGAAGTAACAGAGTTGTTGTCGTGGGTGGCTTCAACTTCCCTAATATTGACTGGAACCTCCTTAGTGCAAATGGTTTGGATGGAGCAGATTTTGTCAGGTGTGTACAGGAAGGATTCCTGACTCAATATGTAGATAGGCCGACTAGGGGGGAGGCCATATTCGATTTGGTCCTTGGCAACGAACCAGGCCAGGTGTCAATGTCTCGGTGGAACAGCATTTCGGTGACAGTGACCACAACTCCTTGACCTTTACCATAGTCATGGAGAGGGATAGGAACAGACAGTATGGGAAGGTATTTAATTGGGGGAGGGGAAATTATACTGCTATTAGACAGGAGCTGAGGAGCATAAAGTGGGAACAGTGTTTCTTGGGGAAATGCACAACAGTAATGTGGGGTTGTTTAAGGAGCACTTGCTGCGAGTGCTGAATAGTTTTGTCCCACTGAGACGAGGAAGGAATGGTCAGGTGAAGGAGCCTTGGGTGACAAGAGAAGTGGAGCTTCTAGTCCAGAGGAAGAAGGAAGCTTACGGAAGGTTGAGCAAGCAAGGATCTGACTCGGCTCTAGAGGGTTACAAGGTAGCCAGGAAGGAACTCAAAAAATGGACTGAGGAGAGCTAGAAGGGGGCATGAAAAAGCCCTGGCAGGAAGGATTAGGGAAAACCCCAAGGTGTTCTACGCTTATGTGAGAAATAAGACGATGATCAGAGTGAGAGTAGGGCCGACCAGGGATAGTGGAGGGAACTTGTGCCGAGAGTCTGAGGAGATAGGGGAGGCCCGAAATGAATATTTTGCTTTAGTATTCACTTTTTGCTCATGAGAACAGCGTGAACCAGGTTAATAGATTCGAAAAGTTGATATTAAGAAGGAGGATGTGCTGGAAATGTTGAAAAGCATCAGGATAGATAAGTCCCCTGGGCCTGACGGGATATACCCAAGGTTACTACGGGAAGCGAGAGAGGAGATTGCTGCGCCGTTGGCGATGATCTTTGTGTCCTCTCTCTCCACTGGAGTAGTACCGGATGATTGGAGGGAGGCGAATGTTGTTCCCCTGTTCAAGAAAGGGAATAGGGAAATCCCTGGGAATTACAGACCTGTCAGTCTTACGTCTGTGGTGAGCAAAATATTGGAAAGGATTCTGAGAGATAGGATTTATGATTATTTAGAAAAACATAGTTTGATTAAAGATAGTCAGCATGGCTTTGTGAGAGGCAGATCATGCCTCACAAGCCTCATTGAATTCTTTGAGGATGTGACGAGACACATTGATGAAGGTCGGGCAGTGGATGTGGCGTATATGGATTTCAGTAAGGCATTTGATAAGGTTCCCCATGGTCGGCTCATTCAGAAAGTTAGGGAGCATGGGATACAGGGAAATTTGGCTGTCTGGATACAGAATTGGCTGGCCGAAAGAAGACAGCGAGTGGTAGTGGATGGAAAGTATTCCGCCTGGAGGTCGGTGACCAGTGGTGTCCCACAAGGATCTGTTCTGGGACCTCTGCTCTTTGTGGTTTTCATAAATGATTTGGATGAGGAAGTGGAAGGGTGAGTTAGTAAGTTTGCCAATGACACAAAGGTTGGGGGAGTTGTAGATAGTGTTGAGGGGTGGGGGAGGGTGGGGGTGGGGGATGTTGGTGGATGGAACGGGCAAAGCTCCAGCACAATTGGACGTTCCACCTGGGGTCACCCTCAGAGGCGACAGTGAACGGGGCCAAAGGTGTTTGGGCACCTTGCAGGACAGTTTACCCAGAGAGTGTCCCATCAGCGCTCACCGTCTCCATAACCCCCCCCCCCCCCCCCCCCCCCCCCCCCCCCAAAGCGTATCTGGGCTGAGAGAGGGAATGGTCAGCACACATGCCTTCTCACCGGGGCGAGCAGGGGAATATGACCCTGAACCTGTTTTTGCATTTTAGCTTGCGTTTTCCTGATTCCCAAATGACCTCCCACTGGTAGCTCAAGTGCAACTCGAAACACCTCCTTTCTATACCCTACCGGCAATACTACTCGATGAACGAGTAGTAAGAGCAAGAGTTTTGATGGAGTAAATGAGGAGAAAGTGTTTCCAGTGACAGGAGGGAGGGTAACCAGAGGGACACAGATTGAAGAGAATGGGTAAAAGAAGCAGAGGGGGAGATGAGCAGCACGTGGTACAGTGGTTAGCACTGCTGCCACACAGCGCCAGGCTCATAGAATCATAGAATTTACAGTGCAGAAGGAGGCCATTCAGCCCACTGAGTCTGCACTGGCCCGTGGAAGGAGCACCCCACCCTATCCCTGTAACCCAGCAACCCCACCTAAACTTTTTTGGAAACTAAGGGCAATTTAGCATGGCCAATCCACCGAACCTGCACGTCTTTGGACTGTGGGGGAAACCGGAGCACCCGGAGGAAACACACGCAGACACGGGGAGGACGTGCAGACTCCGCACAGACAGTGACCCAAGCCGTAAATCGAACCTGGGATCCTGAAGTAATGAAGCAACAGTGCTAACCACTGTGCTACCATACTGCCCGGGTTTCATTCCCGCTTGGGCCGCTGTCTGCGGAGTCTACATGTTCTCCCCGTGTCTGCATGGGTTTCCTCCGGATGTTCCGGTTTTCTCCCACAGTCCAAAGATGTGCAGGTTAGCTAGCTTGGCCATGCTAAATTTCCCCTTAGTGTACAAAGATGTGCAGGTTGGGTGGTGTTATGGGGACAGGGCGGGTGTCTGTCCTCAGATAGGGTGCTCTTTCAGAGGATAGGTGCAGACCCAATGAGCCGAATGGCCTCCTTCTGCATTTAGGGATTCTGTGTGAATCAGGAGAATTTTTTTTCTCTGCAGCTAGTTGTGATGTGGAAATTTTTTTTAAAAATGTTTATGGGACTTGGGTGTCACTGACTGGATCATTTAAGGGTCAATGACATCGGGAGTCACATGTAGGCCAGACCGGGTAAGGACGGCAGATTTCCTTCCCTAAAGGACATTAGTGAACCAGATGGGGTTTTATGACAATCGATAATGGCTTCATGGCCACCATTAGATTTTTTATTCCAGATTTTTATTAAATTCAAATGTCCCCATCTGCTTTGGTGGGATTCGAACACAGGTCCCCAGAGCATTACCCTGGGTCTCTGGATTCATCGGCCAGCAGCAATGCCACTGCGCAATGCCTCCCTTAAATATGGATCGATATAAACTCGTTCCCCAAAGGAGTTTCTTGTCGGAGACTCAGCTCCTTCCCCGGATGTGACAGCAGCTGTGTCAGAGCGTGGGGATGGAGTTACAAACACATCCTCCACCCAGGCAATGTTGGGCAGTGAGGAGGGCAAAGGGGAGGTGGAATGTTTGCAACAATGAAGGACGAAGAAGCGAGAAGTTCTTGAAGAAAGCTCGGGAATAACATGTGAAGTGGAAAGTTAACACAGGAAAACCCACACACTCTCCCTGTCCCAACACTAACCCACACACTCTCCCTGTCCCAACACAAACCCACACACTCTCCCTGTCCCAACACTAACCCACACACTCTCCCTGTCCCAACACAAACCCACACACTCTCCCTGTCCCAACACAAACCCACACACTCTCCCTGTCCCAACACAAACCCACACACTGTCCCATGTGCTCAGACTGACTTCAGTCAGAAATGATAAACACATCTTTGAATTATTGATCTTTCCGACCTGTATATTTCAAGATGTTTTAACTCTCACTCGACGACCTGTCAAAAGATTCTGTGAATATTTCATTGGGGAGGTCTGCTGACATCATTCTTTGCTCAGATTTCTGGCAGAGTCGAGAATAAACAGGTTCAGAGAAATCTGAAAGATTTAATAAAAGACATGTTGAACTTTAGGTGTCAGCTTTAACTCAGTTAATAATCCTCACCCTGAGTCAGAAATGTCTCTGTCAGAGGGTCAGCACTGAGGGAGTGCTGCACTGTCAGAGGGTCAGTACTGAGGGAGTGCCGCACTGTCAGAGGGTCAGTACTGAGGGAGAGCTGCACTGTCAGAGGGTCAGTACTGAGGGAGAGCTGCACTGTCAGAGGGTCAGTACTGAGGGAATGCCGCACTGTCAGAGGGTCAGTACTGAGGGAGTGCCGCACTGTCAGAGGGTCAGTACTGAGGGAGTGCTGTACTGTCAGAGGGTCAGTACTGAGGGAATGCTGCACTGTCAGAGGGTCAGTACTGAGGGAGTGCTGCACTGTCAGAGGGTCAGTACTGAGGGAGCACTGCACTGTCAGAGGGTCAGTACTGAGGTGTGCCGCACTGTCAGAGGGTCAGTACTGAGGGAATGCTGCACTGTCAGAGGATCAGTACTGAGGGAGTACTGCACTGTCAGAGGGTCAGTACTGAGGGAGTGCTGCACTGTCAGAGGGTCAGTACTGAGGGAGTGCCGCACTGTCAGAAGGTCAGTACTGAGGGAGTGCTGAACTGTCAGAGGGTCAGTACTGAGGGAGCACTGCACTGTCAGAGGGTCAGTACTGAGGTGTGCCGCACTGTCAGAGGGTCAGTACTGAGGGAATGCTGCACTGTCAGAGGATCAGTACTGAGGGAGTACTGCACTGTCAGAGGGTCAGTACTGAGGGAGTGCTGCACTGTCAGAGGGTCAGTACTGAGGGAGTGCCGCACTGTCAGAGGGTCAGTACTGAGGGAGTGCCGCACTGTCAGAGGGTCAGTACTGAGGGAGTGCCGCATTGTCAGAGGGTCAGTACTGAGGGAGTGCTGCACTGTCAGAGGGTCAGTACTGAGGGAGTGCTGCACTGTCAGAGGGTCAGTACTGAGGGAGTGCCGCACTGTCAGAGGGTCAGTACTGAGGGAGTGCTGCACTCTCAGAGGGTCAGTACTGAGGGAATGCCGCACTGTCAGAGGGTCAGTGCTGAGGGAGAGCTGCACTGTCAGAGGGTCAGTACTGAGGGAGTGCCGCACTGTCAGAGGGTCAGTACTGAGGGAATGCTGCACTGTCAGAGGGTCAGTACTGAGGGAGTGCCGCACTGTCAGTGGGTCAGTACTGAGAGAGCACTGCGCTGTCAGAGGGTCAGTACTGAGGGAGTGCCGCACTGTCAGAGGGTCAGTACTGAGGGAGTGCTGCACTGTCAGAGGGTCAGTACTGAGGGAGTGCCGCACTGTCAGAGGGTCAGTGCTGAGGGAGTGCTGCACTGTCAGAGGGTCAGTACTGAGGGAGTGCCGCACTGTCAGAGGGTCAGTGCTGAGGGAGTGCCGCACTGTCAGAGGGTCAGTACTGAGGGAGTGCCGCACTGTCAGAGGGTCAGTACTGAGGGATTGCCGCACTGTCAGAGGGTCAGTACTGAGGGAGTGCCGCACTGTCAGAGGGTCAGTGCTGAGGGAGTGCCGCACTGTCAGAGGGTCAGTGCTGAGGGAGTGCCGCACTGTCAGAGGGTCAGTACTGAGGGAGTGCCGCACTGTCCGTGGGTCAGTACTGAGGGAGAGCCGCACTGTCAGAGGGTCAGTACTGAGGGAGAGCTGCACTGTCAGAGGGTCAGTACTGTGGGAGTGCTGCACTGTCAGAGGGTCAGTACTGAGGGAGTGCCGCACTGTCAGAGGGTCAGTACTGAGGGAATGCTGCACTGTCAGAGGGTCAGTACTGAGGGAGTGCTGCACTGTCAGAGGGTCAGTACTGAGGGAGTGCCGCACTGTCAGAGGGTCAGTGCTGAGGGAGTGCTGCACTGTCAGAGGGTCAGTACTGAGGGAGTGCCGCACTGTCAGAGGGTCAGTGCTGAGGGAGTGCCGCACTGTCAGAGGGTCAGTACTGAGGGAGTGCCGCACTGTCAGAGGGTCAGTACTGAGGGATTGCCGCACTGTCAGAGGGTCAGTACTGAGGGAGTGCCGCACTGTCAGAGGGTCAGTGCTGAGGGAGTGCCGCACTGTCAGAGGGTCAGTGCTGAGGGAATGCTGCACTGTCAGAGGGTCAGTACTGAGGGAGTGCTGCACTGTCAGAGGGTCAGTACTGTGGGAGTGCCGCACTCTCAGAGGGTCAGTACTGAGGGAGTGCCGCACTGTCCGTGGGTCAGTACTGAGGGAGAGCCGCACTGTCAGAGGGTCAGTACTGAGGGAGAGCTGCACTGTCAGAGGGTCAGTACTGAGGGAGTGCTGCACTGTCAGAGGGTCAGTACTGAGGGAGTGCCGCACTGTCAGAGGGTCAGTACTGAGGGAGTGCTGCACTGTCAGAGGGTCAGTACTGAGGGAGTGCTGCACTGTCAGAGGGTCAGTACTGAGGGAGTGCCGCACTGTCAGAGGGTCAGTACTGAGGGAGTGCCGCACTGTCAGAGCGTCAGTACTGAGGGAGCGCTGCACTGTCAGAGGGTCAGTACTGAGGGAGTGCCGCACTGTCAGAGGGTCAGTACTGAGGGAGCGCCGCACTGTCAGAGGGTCAGTACTGAGGGAGCGCTGCACTGTCAGAGGGTCAGTACTGTGGGAGAGCTGCAGTGGTGGAGTTGCTGGGGTGAATTGTCTGACGTTGGGTTTCCCTGTGCAGCGGTGTGCAGTCCCGTGGATTTCCCGGCGGAGCGATGTAGCTACAATGGGAAATCCCATTGGCCAGCGGTTGGAACGGAGAACCCATCCAGTGACAGTGCGTCACCAGGAATCCCCCGGCTGGGGTCAGTGGACAATGAATCCTGTTGTCATTTGCTGGCAATTGATCCAAATCCTTTACTTTGCTCGCTGGTGGCAGGATTCTATCTTCCTGCCGCTTGTCCAATGGGATTTCCCATTGGAACTTTCCCAAACTGCCATGAAACCCATTGGTGGGGCCAGTGGGAAAAGTGAATCTCAAAGGCTGGAGAATTCCGGCCAATGTATCCAATTATCTTCTCCCCAGAAAGCTCCACAATTAATTTACTGCCGATCGATCCAAATCCTTTACTTTGTTCTTCCTGTGAAATGTGAACTTTCTGGGATGGAATTTCCTGACCCTTACTGTTCACTTTTCCTGCTGCAGCCTGGTTCCTGGCAGCGTGGGGTTGGGAGGGTGGGGCTTCAAGTTAAATCCCATCAACACACAACAGGAATATCGAATCCCGCTGCTAGCGATCGGCACACACACGGCTGGGGCTCCGGAGAATCCTGTTCCTGTGAGACTCTCTGGGGATCAGCAGAGAAATCCACCCTGAAGCCAATATTCATCCTCAATCTGTAACCACGGGAACAGATTGTCTGCTCATTATCACATTGCAGCCTGTGGGATCTTGCTGTGTACAAACCCGTTGCTGCGTTTCCTACATCACAACAAAGACTGCACCGTAAATGTACCTCATTGCCTGTAAATCAGTTGGGATGTCCTGAGGATGGGAAGGGCGCTATAGAAATGCAAGAGCTTCAATTCATTCATTGTTTTTCAGTCTCACTGTGATCAGACTCACATCAAACACATTGTTTAAATCTGCTAAATCTTTACAACCCCATAAAACATTTTATTGTTCATCTAAATCCTCACATAAAGACATTCCGAATGTGCCAGTCCAACATCCCAGTGTGTGAGTGAATATTGTTCAGTTTGTGTCACTCATTACACAGCCCAGTGACTGAGTCCACATCGCTGTGTTTCTCTCTCACTATACAGCATGATCTTTACAATATACTCTCATCAGCAATCATTGTCTGGAACTTGCAATCATAGAAATGAAACATTTATCATGGAATTCTGGAAAACAGTGGGGATTATCCAATAGGTAATGATTGTGACCAACACACTCTGTTATTTACAGTTAACACTGGAATATCTCAATCTCGACAAGACCAGAACAGAGTGATTGATGGGATCAGACTGACAGTGAGAACATTGTCTGAAACTTAACCTTGTCTTATTCCAGTAATTAGGAGTATGATGGAATACTCTCCACTTGCCTGGATGAGTGCAGCTCCAACAACTCTCAAAACGCTCGACTCCATCCAGGACAAAGCAGCCCCGCTTGATTAGCACCTCGTCCGCTAGTATAAGCACTATTTCCATCAATCACTGACGCAAAGTAGCAGCCGTGTGTGCCATCTGCTGGATGCACTGCAGGAACAGACCAAGTTTCCTGAGACAGCACCTTCCAAACACACGACCACTACCATCTAGAACAGTGTTCTTCAAAGTCGGGGGCGCGGATGGGTCACGGGCGGGTGTCGGGAGGGTCGCGAAGCCGATGTCCGCAGCGCTCCCAATCGCGCAAATCCCCGCGCAGCAGCCGACTTTTCATAACGCTGGCTGCAAGCGGCCGCGAACATGTTAAAAGAAAATTCGGCCGCATTGCGCATGCGCGCATGATGATTGGCACGCATGCACGGAATGCGAACATGTGAAAAAAATTTGGCCGCATTGCGCATACGCAGCGATAATTAGGCATGCATGCGCAGTGCGGCCGCTATTTTTTTTGAACAGCTGCAGCTTTTTGTTTCACAAGTTCTGTAGTGGTTTTTATTCATTTATTTTATTCATTTTATTTGTTTTACAAGTTCGGGGGGGGGGGGGTTTATTCATTTTCTTCATTTATTTTACTCATTTTATTATTTTTTTTCACAAGTTCGGGGCGGGGGTTTATTTTATAAAATTTTACAGGAAAGAAATCAGAACTTTGGACAGATGGAGACTCCATACTTTCCGACACCGGAAGGCTTCACCTTCATCCAACAGGTTCCATTGGAGGAGTGTGTACGAGGGCCAAAGGGACCCAAAACCATTTCCTCCATTTTGGTCAGCAGCAAACAAGGTAAGGGAAAATGGTGGATCACGCAGGTCGGCCGGCGTGGGTCGCGAAGGTCGGCTGGGTTGGGTCCCGAAGGTTGGCCGGTTGGTAAAAATGGGTTCCCGGAAAAAAAGTTTGAAGAACACTGTTCTAGAAGGACAAGAGCAGCAGATACCTGGGAACCCCACCACCTGGAGGTTCCCCTCCAAGTCACTCACCACCTTGACTTGGAAATATAACGGCCGTTCCTTCACTGTTGCTGGGGCAACTTCCTGGAACTCCCTCCCTAACAGCACTGTGGGTGTACCTACACCTCAGGGACTGCAGCGGTTCAAGAAAGCGGCTCCCTGGCACTCCCTCCCTCAGAGCGGTTCAAGAAGGCAGCTCACCCCCACCTTCTGAAGGGGTAATTAGCGATGGGCATTAAACGCTGACCTGACCAGTGATCCCCACATCCTGTGACTGAATAAAATAATTGCATTGTGTTTCTGTCCAGTTAGGTGTCTCAATGTTCTCTGTACTGATGCTGGATTGAGGCAATCTGTCAGGGTTCTGGCTCCGGTTATTGATATTATTAACCCTGCACTGTCTGAAGGACAATTTTTTCAGGTAAGATGTCGATCTGAGCTCTTTTCATGTGAATATGAAGGATCCCAGGGTCAGCGTTGATGAAGTGCAGGGAAATTCACTCTGATTTTCTAGATCAAGATTTATCTGACAACCAACATCAATAAAATGTTATGTGGTCTTTGCTCTTTGTGAAATCTTTCTGTGTACTGTTGCTATCCCAGGCCAGACCCCAGAACTGTCTCGGGTACTTTTTGTAAGCCTATGAAGAGAATATCTCGCCCCAGCAGTGATTTTACAAAGACATACGGATATGGTAAAGTAGAGTAAACTTTATTACTAACAGGGGATTAAAACTACCCAAACATCACAGAAATATAGTTTACAATTACCAGTCAAACAATGCTCAACAATAAAAAGAAACACTTTAACTATTGAGGCAAAGGCTATTTTCTAAACGGGGAAATGCTTCAGAAAGCAGAAGCACAAAGGGACTTGGGAATCCTTGTTCACGATTCTCTTAAGGTTAACGTGCAGGTTCAGTCGGCAGTTAGGAAGGCAAACGCAATGTTAGCATTCATGTCGAGAGGGCTAGAATACAAGACCAGGGATGGACTTCTGAGGCTGTATAAGGCTCTGGTCAGACCCCATTTGGAGTATTGTGAGCAGTTTTGGGCTCCGTATCTAAGGAAGGATGTGCTGGCCTTGGAAAGGGTCCAGAGGAGGTTCACAAGAATGATCCCTGGAATGAAGAACTTGTTTGAGGAACATTTGAGGACTCTGGGTCTGTACTCGTTGGAGTTTAGAAGGATGAGGGGGGACCTTACTGAAACTTACAGGATACTGCGAGGCCTGGATAGAGTGGACATGGAGAGGATGTTTCCACTAGTAGGAGAAACGAGAAGCAGAGGACACCATCTCAGACTAAAGGGACGATCCTTTAAAACAGAGATGAGGAGGAGTTTCTTCATTGTGGAGAATATGTGGAACTTTTTCCGCAGAAGGCTGTGGATGCCAAACAATTATGTCTTGAAGACAGAGATAGATATCCTGGGCACTGTGCTGTCTGCTCCTGGTGGCGACGGGTTTGCAATCTAGGGTGAGGTTCGCAAACGGGGAAGGTGGGTCGAACTTAAGGGTCGTGAGGCTGCATACGGTGAGGGGTGGTAGGGACCCGCCAAATTTTAGAGTTAGACTTTGGAGGTTGCACTGGAAATCCAGGCCGAGTAGGAAGGCAGTGCAGAGGTTAGGGAGGACGTAGAGCCGGAAGTTGCAGAACTCTACGCCCTGGATGGTGAGGGTGGTGGTGCAGTACCCCTGGATCGCCACGGAATGGGATCTGGAGGCCAGGGAAATGCGTTGGGTAATGGGGTGTACCGCGAGGGAGAACTGCCTTACCGTATTGGGGTGGATGAAGCTCTCCGTGCTCCCGGAGTCGAGAAGGCAGGATGTCTTGTGGCCATCGACTTTCACCGTCAGTGTCGCGGTTGCGAGATTGTGTGGCCGGGACTGGTCGAGCGTGATGGAGGTGAACTGCGGCTGGTGTTGGTGGGCCCCGGGCTGGTCGGCGGCGGCTGTGGCTGATGAGGTGCCCGACGAGCAGAGGTCCTGAGGTGCCGTCCAAAATGGCGGCGAAGATGGTGGCGTTAAAGATGGCGGCGCCAATGGGCTGCACCTGGTGGGTGCAGGAACAATGGGGCTGATTACAGCGGTGATGAACCGGGCCTGGCACACAGCAGCGAAATGTCCTTTCTTCCCGCAGGCCTTGCAGAGCGTGCTCCACGCCGGGCAGCGCTGACGGGGGTGTTTTGTCTGTCCGCAGAAGTAGCACTTGGGCCCCCGGGGCTGCCGCGTGGCAAAGGGATGGAGTTGGCTGGGGGAGGTTGCTGGTGAGGTCTACGATATCCAGGATGCCGTGCGGTCGGGGGCGTACGCTTGCACATTACGGAAGGCGACCATTAGCGAGGTTGTGAGTTTCTTGATCTCCGCAAGGTCGAGGGTAGTCCCTTCTAAGAGGTGCTGGCCGATGTACGCCAACCCTATGCCTGTAATGAAAACGCCCCTGATTAAGAATTCGGGATGCTGAATGGACGAAACTGCCTGGCAATCGTAGTTCCTTGCCAGGGCATGCAGGGCACGCCAGAAATCTTCCAATGACTCACAGGGGAGTTGGTGGCGTGTGAACAGGAGGTGCCTGGTGTGGAGTGTGTTGATCGGCCGTGTGTAGTTTTCTTTCAGAAGCGTCATGGCCTCAGTGTAGTTGGGCGTGTCCCGGACGAGAGGAAAAATATCGGAGCTCTACCGTGTGTGCAGGATCTGTAGTTTCTGTGCCTCCGAGGGTGGTTCTGTGGCTGATCCGATGTAGGTTTCAAAGCAGGCTAGCCAGTGGTCGAAGGCCGACGTAGCGTTGTCCACTTGAGGGTGCAGCTGCAGGCGATCTGGCTTGATGCGAAGGTCCATCGCTGTAAAATCTCTGCGTAATAAATTGATGCACTATCAATTACGATGAGACGAGAGTAGAGAGTAATCGAGGCTTTATTACACAGAGATGTGTGGCTGCAGCTCAGAGAGCCCGCACATTTATACTCCGCCTACTGGGCGGAGCCAGCTGGCAGGGATCTGCCCCCGTACCTGTAGTACAGGGGCCTTATCGTATTACCTCTCATACATGCACAATATACAACAGTGGTGACTACCTCAATCTCTCACTTCTGCACAGGTTGACCTCCATTCCTGCCACTGCACTCTCCTCGCCCCCCCCCCCCCTCTTCCCCCCCCCCCCCCTCCGTGAATTCCATGGCCCCTCCTTGGGCATGCCCTAACCAATCTTCACACCCTCCCACCTGTTTTATCCTTGGGCGCACAACAAGGACATTGTGAGGCACTGGCAGGCCACCTTCTGGGGGAGTTATATCAGGTGGCATGTGTGGGCAAGATGCCCAGCTAAAGGGGGAGTGGTTGTGCTGGGGACTCCTGGAGGGTGGGTTCTGAGGAAGATGCTGGTAGTTGGTGTTTGAGGATTGCATTGGTTCAGGGTCTGATGGCAGACGTTAGATACGGGAGTGACGCCAGGGGCACACCGGTGGGTATTCATCATGGCACCTCGAAGGAGGTCATTCATCTTCTTGTGGCATTGCAGGCCGGTCTTCCTAGTCAAGCTGCCACACCCCGCCCTCCCCCCCTCATCCCAGGCTTGGGACGTGACCTGTGCTGGGCCTCGCCTGCCCACTCTGGGGAATAGAATGTCCCTTCTCTCCTCCACAGTGCTCAGCATTCCCAATGTCAGCGTCACAGAAATCTGGGGCAGCATCTTCTTGGCTGGGATGAGAACCTGCGCCGAAGGGTGTGTTGGAAAGCTGGTCCAGCTGATCAAGGTGACAAGGTGATTCCTGACTCCAGCGAATCACTGGCCTGGGGAATCGGGAATTCAGAGAGATTCACGTGGGCAGAGTGATTGTTTATTTCATGCTCAGAATCTTGGGCTGGATTCTCCAATTCTGGGGCTATGTTGTCACACCGACGTGGGAACAGTGGGAACAGGAAAACTGGAGCAAAACGGCCATCGATTCCCCATTTTGCTGGGGCCAGCAGGACACAGCATAGAGCCCCCGGCTCCAGCTGGGGGCCAGCAGGGAGGCAGCATAGAGCTCCCGGCTCCAGCTGGGGGCCAGCAGGGAGGCAGCATAGAGCTCCCGGCTCCAGCTGGGGGCCAGCAGGGAGGCAGCATAGAGCTCCCGGCTCCAGCTGGGGGCCAGCAGGGAGGCAGCATAGAGCTCCCGGCTCCAGCTGGGGGCCAGCAGGGAGGCAGCATAGAGCCCCCGGCTCCAGCTGGGGGCCAGCAGGGAGGCAGCATAGAGCCCCCGGCTCCAGCTGGGGGCCAGCAGGACACAGCATAGAGCTCCCGGCTCCAGCTGGGGGCCAGCAGGGAGGCAGCATAGAGCTCCCGGCTCCAGCTGGGGGCCAGCAGGGAAGCAGCATAGAGCCCCCGGCTCCAGCTGGGGGGCAGCAGGGAGGCAGCATAGAGCTCCCGGCTCCAGCTGGGGGCCAGCAGGGAGGCAGCATAGAGCTCCCGGCTCCAGCTGGGGGGCAGCAGGGAGGCAGCATAGAGCCCCCGGCTCCAGCTGGGGCCAGCAGGGAGGCAGCATATAGCCCCCGGCTCCAGCTGGGGGCCAGCAGGGAGGCAGCATAGAGCCCCCGGCTCCAGCTGGGGGTGGGCAGGGAGGCAGCATAGAGCTCCCGGCTCCAGCTGGGGGGCAGCAGGGAGGCAGCATAGAGCCCCCGGCTCCAGCTGGGGCCAGCAGGGAGGCAGCATAGAGCTCCCGGCTCCAGCTGGGGGCCAGCAGGGAGGCAGCATAGAGCACCCGGCTCCAGCTGGGGGCCAGCAGGGAGGCAGCATAGAGCTCCCGGCTCCAGCTGGGGGCCAGCAGGGAGGCAGCATAGAGCCCACGGCTCCAGCTGGGGGCCAGCAGGGAGGCAGCATAGAGCTCCCGGCTCCAGCTGGGGGCCAGCAGGGAGGCAGCATAGAGCCCACGGCTCCAGCTGGGGGCCAGCAGGGAGGCAGCATAGAGCCCCCGGCTCCAGCTGGGGGCCAGCAGGGAGGCAGCATAGAGCCCCCGGCTCCAGCTGGGGGCCAGCAGGGAGGCAGCATAGAGCCCCCGGCTCCAGCTGGGGGCCAGCAGGACACAGCATAGAGCCCACGGCTCCAGCTGGGGGCCAGCAGGGAGGCAGCATAGAGCCCACGGCTCCAGCTGGGGGCCAGCAGGGAGGCAGCATAGAGCTCCCGGCTCCAGCTGGGGGTGGGCAGGGAGGCAGCATAGAGCACCCGGCTCCAGCTGGGGGCCAGCAGGGAGGCAGCATAGAGCACCCGGCTCCAGCTGGGGGCCAGCAGGGAGGCAGCATAGAGCCCCCGGCTCCAGCTGGGGGCCAGCAGGGAGGCAGCATAGAGCCCCCGGCTCCAGCTGGGGGCCAGCAGGGAGGCAGCATAGAGCCCCCGGCTCCAGCTGGGGGCCAGCAGGGAGGCAGCATAGAGCCCCCGGCTCCAGCTGGGGGCCAGCAGGGAGGCAGCATAGAGCTCCCGGCTCCAGCTGGGGGCCAGCAGGGAGGCAGCATAGAGCTCCCGGCTCCAGCTGGGGGCCAGCAGGGAGGCAGCATAGAGCTCCCGGCTCCAGCTGGGGGTGGGCAGGGAGGCAGCATAGAGCCCCCGGCTCCAGCAGTCCGCCTAGTCACAGCGGGAATCAGACCAATATTCCTGATGGCAGGAGCCACTTAGTCTGCAGACGGGAAAATCGCGCCCAACTATTTCTCTCCCTTGATTTCCCTGAGTTGTGTAAATCTCAGGACAGCCTGTGTGGAAGAGTTTCCAGAACCTGTCACATTTCCAATCAGACATTCCATTCTCCCAACCTTCTGGGAAATCCCAGGAAATAGTGAGGCTTTGATCTGAAGATTTGCTGTAATCAGATCTTGTTTGCACCTCCATCTGTTTGGTGTAGTTCCATTAGTTTAATTTGCTGTGGTGTAGGTTGCTAATGCGATGTTTATTGTGTGGAGGATGTGATGTGTGGGTCTCGCAGAATTCTGTGCTGTCAATACCTGATCCAACTCACAGGAAAGCCCATGCGAATGTCCTCCTCTGATAAATGTATGGGTGAAAATAGGTTAAAATAACCGGATAAAAGCAAATTACTGCGGAATCTGGAATCTGAACCCAAAGGGAAAATGCTGGAAAATCTCAGCAGGTCTGGCAGCATCTGTAGGGAGAGAGAAGAGCTAACGTTTCGAGTCCAGGTGACCCTTTGTCAAAGACCCTTTTTCTTCTTTACAATAACCAGATATTGGGAGAGGGAAAGTGGGAGGCTGCTGTTGGATGTGAGACTCAATTATTTGATGATTCTCTCCTCACTTGCAATGGTTAGATTGCTTTATTCTCACCCCAGAAGCTGCTCTTGTGATTGGTGCAGTGTTGAACGAAGAGAAGTCTTTTCCAGAAAAAATATTAATGATTAATTGAGGAGCCAATGGACACCTGTCCCCAGCGATCCCGGTTTAACTGATTCTCCATCTCCCACTCTGTTCCCAGCGATCCCAGTTTAACTGACGCTCCATCTCCCAATCTCTTCCCAGTGATCCCGGTTACACTGACGCTCCATCTCCCAATCTGTCCCCATCGATCCCGGTTACACTGACGCTCCATCTCCCAATCTCTTCCCAGTGTTCCCAGTTTAACTGACACTCCATCTCCCAATCTCTTCCCAGTGATCCCGGTTACGCTGACGCTCCATCTCCCAATCTGTCCCCAGCAATCTCGGTTACACTGACACTCCATCTCCCAATCTCTTCCCAGTGTTCCCAGTTTAACTGATTCTCCATCTCCCAATCTCTTCCCAGTGATCCCGGTTACACTGACGCTCCATCTCCCAATCTCTTCCCAGTGTTCCCAGTTTAACTGACGCTCCATCTCCCTATTTCTTCCCAGTGTTCCCAGTTTAACTGATTCTCCATCTCTGGTGAGTGCGCTTTACACTCAATTGGCTCTGTTTTATTACTTAGCTCTAGAGTTGCCAGGTATCCTTATGATACCACCACGAGGTTCAAGTTCAAGTTCAGATCAATGACTCAATACACCAGTTAGTAAGGTTCAAAACAAGACACGTTTATTAATACACAGTTATTCGCTACTCATGCATATAACACTAAAAGACTAAACTATTCCTACCACTAATAAGCCAATACTTATCTGGATAAGGGAACCCGCCGGATCAAGGAACAATGGCCTCTTGCTCTGTACTGGATCTGCAGGCTTCCAACTGGTACGGACTAAGGGGTCAGGAGTGTCTATCTCGTAGCGTGCGTTGTATGACACTTACTTGGTGGTGCAGCAATTGGCCAGGCCTCTCCTTACGGTCAAGTTCTTTGAGAGCTGCTAAGGTGTTCTGCTGGGAGGGCCGGCTAAGAGAGTGAACTGAACTTGGGACCTGTCTTTTACAGGTCCCAGGGGCTTCGCGCCCTTTTGGTTGGATCCTGAGCTTACTTCCAATCGATTGGGTCCCATACCAATCGATTGGTTTGAATTCCCCAATACTGGGGCTGTTTCTCGATCGCTGGGCGGTTCTTTCTGGCTTGTTTGTCTCCTGTGTTTCGGACTCCCATTGGCGCTGAGGAGTCTGACTTGCTATTGAATGTCTCAAATGTAGCTAATCGTTGTAGCTATTGTTCCCGGGGATCACTCATCAATATGTATAACTGCTGGTTTCAGTGCTGTCTGCTTTCTTTGCAGGCAGAATACACAGGAAATGTCTGCAAACTGCTTGTTTCTCTAGGATTGTTCAATTTCCCTGCTGTCTTTGTGTTTCTACATTTTGTGTGGGAGAGTGGCCAACTCAGGTGGCTACACTCCCTCCTTGTGATCCTAACGCGAAGTGTGAAGGATCACACAACTATGTTGTCTTCATTACCTGACCTCAGCGAGTTCCATGGCCTCTACACTGTCCCCAACTATGCAGGAAAATTTTACCTAACAATTTCTAAGTGGCGCTATGTCACAAAGGGACATGCATTACCAAACAACAAACTGGAACCTCTAACTGTCCTCAATAAACTACACTCACTCAAAACATCCAAGTGTACTAACTTCCTAACATTACAAAACGATAGCAGCATTCATATTTCATTTCTCTGGCTTGGCAGTCAAGCTCAGAGTTATACAATCTTTCAGAAAACACATTTCTTTATTTACGAATGAACGACAAACGAAAAAGATCTTTATTACATTTCATGGGGTTCAGGGGCCTGGTGTAAACCGAAGATAGGGGATCTCACCCTATATACCGGGGTACGAGAGCGGTAGGCTCTCCTTCGCCATTTCCTCATTCGAAAAGTCTGCACTATGATACTGCAGATTATTGCTAATGCTAAAAGTGATTCAACTACGTATGACAAGGAGTACCAGGTCATAAATGTGGTACACCAGGTCGGGGTGCTGTTACTGGTTGCTGGGCTCTGTGTGTTCTGTGGAAGTGAAACGTTAACGGCTGGTGGAGTGGGGGAAAGGGGGTTCGCATCCGTGCGCAACCACATGGATCCTATGATCCATATCACACGGGTTGAAGATGTCTTATTCATCTTCCTCATCTCTTCTCTTCTCTTCTGTTCTCTTCTCTTCTGTTCCTTTGTTCCCTCCTTGGAGCGTCTGAAAGTCTATGGGATCAAGCATAGTGTCTGTTAGTATCTTGCTTAATATCTTGAACGTTAGCATGTCTGTCCTCTTGTGCCAAGTTTCCCTTTATGATTGGTCACTCTCTGTGACTCCCTCATTTTTTTTTCAAAAACAAATTTTAGGACCAGACATACTCTTAAATACTGTACCACTGCGAGCCGTCTCGCAGGCTTTGCGTTTTACCATCCCAATGTTCCTGGATGTAAATAGCATGGGGAGTTGGATAACCAAAAGGTTACCTGAAAACGAACAAAACAAAATCAAACTTTTAAACCAAGAGTGCCGAAATGAGTTGCGTATGGGCCGCGACGGGTAAGATTTGGATGGAATCTCCGGTTAGGGCGTGCTGTGCTGTACCCAAGCTTAGCTGGCCAGAGGGGGGGGGGGGGTCCTCAGACAGGGCGGGAACCACTGCCGCCACTCCACTGCCTGAGTGACCTGACAACAACAGGCAAGAGCGTATTCATCGTGGGGTTGCTGTAATGGTTCTACCTTCAAACCAGAAGAGCAGTTATGAACGTGGCTCTGGTAAGTTCCCAGAGGTTCCTGCTGATAAGAGTACCCTCAAATCAGAGGAGCAATTATGAACGGGGGTCGGGCAAGCTCTCAGCGTTCTCAGCTGACCAGCAAGCTGGCAAGTTCTTAGAGGTATCGGCGGACAAATGGGGCGTGTGTCCGTGGAGCTGCTGTTCCTGGAAAAACATACAAACACAAACAAACAAACATGCAACACAAAACGTGCAGGTTCCATCAGAAAAGGACACCGTTTCTCTCTCAAGCGGTTCCTCTTTTTACATCATCTGGACACCTCAATTATCACTTTCTGCGAACAGGGTGGCAAAGGGGTTCTGGTTTTGGGAGTCAGACTCATTGTCTTCCTCTTCTCCCGGATGCCATACTCGCCAATGAATAATGGCTGCTCAGGCTGCATGCTGTGACCTTGGGTCCATCTCATCATTCCGGACGAGCCTGAACGAATTGTCGCGGTGCCAGAAAGTCGTGTCTAAGTTTGTGTGAATGAAGTCGGGGTCGTCATTGTGGGGCGGTGGTTCTGGGTCTGGGGGTTTAATATATGTGATCTCAAAGGGATCACTGGAGTCAGGTTCATAGTCGCTGTGTGTGTGGTCTGTTGTATCGGGGCAGTAGCGAGGAGTGCTGTGGCTGTCGTCAGAGTCACAGTCGCTGTCTCTGCTGCTGCTGCTTGTGGGCGTGTTGGGGCGGAGTCTAAAGTCAAGGGGCGGAGTCGAGGTCGAGTCCGTGGAGGTGCTGGCCTGGGAGGGGGAGGGTGGAAATACGTCACTTGTGGGTGGGGCGGGGTGTGCTGCATCAAGCATGACGTGGTGTGTATGGTTAGACTGCGAGCCATAAGCCTTCAGCTGGTTTATATGAAACCACGCAGTCTTCCCGTTTATTTTATAAACCGAGGGGCTAACTTTGTCCGCAATGGAATACAGACCCAAATACTTTGTCGTCAGAAATGTGCTGGGGTTGTAGACAGACAGCATGACCTGCTGTCCTATCTCAAACTCAGTCGCATGTACTGTCCGGTCAAAACAGGCCTTGCTCTGTTTCCTATTCGTGCCTAATCTTACCACGGCTGCTAACTGACCCGATTTTACATTGTCTACCAATTGTTTTACTGCAGTCTCATGGGTGAGGGGCGTCACTTCGGGGCTGGTCAAGTCAAGTCCTGAAAGGAATTCTGTACCTTTCATGGGGCGTCCGGTCATGAGCGTGTGTGGGGTGAAACCTGTAGAAGTCGAAACAGTGTTTCTCAGAAACATTAGCGTGAATGGGAGGACTGAATCCCAAGTCACGTTATTCTCCTGGACCATCTTTCTAAGGGTTGATTTTAGAGTCCGATTCATGCGCTCCACGATACCACTCGACTGGGGGTGGTATGCAGTGTGGAATTTTTGTGTTATGCCAAATATTGTGAGGACGTTCTTCATGACACGTCCCGTAAAATGGGCACCTTGGTCCGATTCAATGCTTCGGGGGAGTCCCCATCTCGTAAAGGTGTGGTGTGTCAAAATCTTTGCCGTTGTTTTCGCTGTATTGGTTCTAGCTGGGAATGATTCTACCCATTTCGTGAATGTATCGATGACAACAGAAACGTATTTATAGCCATTGCTGCAGGGGGCAATGGTCCGATAAAATCGATCTGGAGGTTAGTCCAGGAGCCATTAACGGGGCGAGTGTGGCTAAACAGTGCTTTCTTTGAATATCTGTCCAGGTTATTCTGGGCACAGATAAGGCAATTCTCTATGTAATGTGTAACATCGTCTTTTAAATGTGGCCACCAACAGAGCTGTCTCAGGTGGGCTGTGGTGGGGTCTATTCCCTGGTGTCCATGACTGTCATGGAACAAGCAAATCAATTGATTCCTGTCCTGTTCAGGAACCACATAAAGGTTGTCTTTGAGAACCACACCATCATGTGTGGTCAGGGCGTTTTTAAACTTGGCATACGGGGCCGCAAACTTTCCTTTTAAAATCTCCCTGAGATTAATGTCCTGCTTTTGGGCCTGTACTAAATCTGCAATGTTGGTCTGTGAGACCTGAACTGCACTCACAGGGGCGCTAGCGGGGGGAATCCAAAAATGTCCGTGCCTGGAACCTGCTTTAGCCAATACGTCGTCTTTCACATTTCCAGCTGGAGGGGGGGGGGGGGGGGGGGGGGGTGAACGGTGATGACTTCTAACCTTAATTATGCCAAAAATCCTATCCTTTGGTTTTTCTAGAATATGGTGGAGCAATGGGGCTGATGGGAGGGGCTTACCGTCTGCAGAAACAAAACCTTGTGTCTTCCACAGGGGGAGGAACTGTTGCAGACATAGAGACTATCTGAATATATATCTGCCGGGCTGGGGAACAAATCTGGGTGCTCAACAATGTACGCAATGGCCGTGAGCTCTGCTGCCTGCGCGCCTAAGTGACCCGGTAATCTTAATGCAATCTCCTCTAGTGCGCGTCCCTGCGCGTCCTCAACGTAGATGCCGCATCCTGTAATGTGATCACCATTTAAAACAGTGGATGAACCATCCACATAAATCCTCAAGAGTGCACCCGTGTCTGTGTGCTGGGGGCTTTGGGTTGATCTTCCTATCTTTTTGGGGGGTGTTTTTGCAATAAAGGGTCCTGTATTGTGAAGTGGGGATATGATCTCACATTCATGGGGTGTTCCTGGGTACTGGAGGTTATCTGCCAATAAAGTGTGTGTCTTTGTCCGTTTCACAGTGACGTCCCGTCCCTGCAAAAGAAGGGTCCATCTAGCTGCTCTGATTTGACTAACTGTGCCATCCTTCAGTCGTCCATCTAACAAAAGCTGGGTGGGGGTGTGTTCGGTCAGAATCGTGATGGGGTTCAGTCCGGTGATGTAAGGAAAGTACTGCACTGCCCAGAAAACTGTGAGCAGGTGCCTTTCACAGGCTGAAAATCCCTGCTCCACAGGACCTAAGATTCTGGAGGCATAAGCCACTGGTCTTAGCTGCTCGTGCCGTTGCTGAAGGAGCACGGCCGAGAGGGTCAGATCTGTACTTGCTACCTCAATTGCATTGGGGGAAAGTGGGTCTGGAACTTGGAGTGCGGGCGCTGCAATAAGGGCTCTTTTTAAATCGTCCACAGCATCCGTATGCTGCGGAAGCCATTCCCAAGGGGCTCCTTTCTTTCGGAGGTCTGAAAGGGGGGCTGCTTTAGTCGCGAAACCGTCAATGTGGTTCCGACAGTAGCCAACCAGTCCTAAAAATGATCGGAGGGCTGAAACATTCTGGGGAAGGGGCAATTTAGCAATCAAGTCAATCCTTTTGTGCTCGATCTCGCGTTTGCCGTGCGTGATAATCGTACCCAAATATATCACTTTACTATCCAAAATTTGGGCCTTTTTGGGGTTCACTTTACAGCCAATTGTCTGTAGTAGTTCCAGGAGTTCAGACAGAAGCGTGATGTGCTCTGCCTTGGTGTCTGTCTGCAGTAATAGGTCATCCACATACTGGACCAGACATTCGGGGCGAGAGAATTTAGACAAACCATTTGCCAGCTGTCGGTGGAAAATGGAGGGGGAGTTGTGGAATCCTTGTGGAAGGCATGTCCACGTATACTGAAGTCCTGTAAATGTGAAGGCAAATTTGTACTGGCACGCCTTTGCCAATGGAATGGACCAGAAGCCGTTACGTTTACAAAACCGTAAAGTACTTTGAGTTGAGTCCCTGTTTGAGCATGGTCTCGGGACCTGTGGCTACCGTGGGGGCTTCTGTGGAGGTGACTTTATTGAGTTCCCAATAATCGATGGTCAGTCGCCATGATCCATCGGGCTTTCTCACTGGCCAAATCGGGGCATTATTAGTAGAGGCTACTGATCTAAGTACGCCCTGCTCTAATAAGCTGTCAATAATTTTTGCGATTTCTCCATCTGCCTCTTGGGGAAATCGATATTGCCGTTGGGGTCTAGGGTCAGGTCCTGTAATTTGAACCGGTCCAGATATTCTGCCGCAGTCGTGCCTGTGACTGGCAAATGCTCATCTGTTCTTTTGCAAAACTGCCCTAACCTGTTTGTCCGTGCTGAGCGTGGTCGGATCAAAACAATACTCTCCGACTGCGTTAATCCTGTTTTCGTACTCACCTACTGTGAGCGTTGCGGGGGCTCTTTCTGACCTTGCCATCCGCCAGACACATTGATTGACTGGGTCGAACGTCAGGTTGTGTGTATTCATGAAATCTATGCCCAGTATGTGTCCTGCTGTGTGGGGCAAATCTACTAAAACAATGGGTGTCTGGTGGTGATATTCCCTAGCTGAATGGGTACAGGGGCTGTAATGTGTCCCTGCTGTGAGTGGCCTATAAAGCCGTTGAGGGTGATTGTGGCTGTAGTGGGCCACGTGTCCTTTTGATACATATTGGAGGAATTTATGGTCGTGCGGGACCCTCCTGTGTCCCAGAGTAATTCTGTGGGCTGTCCCCGTATCTTTGCTGTGACTACCAGTCGTCCGGACGTATCCCAAAGGGAGTCACAGACCCAAGTGGGGAAGCCCGAACACCGTCAGTCCGTGCCGTTCATGCCTCCTTGGTCTGAACGGGTGCTGACACTATGAATAGGCTTTGTCCTCTTTCTGTTCAGAGTGCCTGTCTGTTGGCCTCTCTGTGATTTCTGCGGGGCATTGCACTCTAATACAAAATGTCCTAACTGATAATGATAATCGCTTATTGTCACGAGTAGACTTCAATGAAGTTACTGTGAAAAGCCCCTAGTCGCCACATTCCGGTGCCTGTTCGGGGAGGCTGGTACGGGAATTGAACCGTGCTGCTGGTCTGCTTGGTCTGCTTTCAAAGCCAGCAAGTTAGCCCAGTGTGCTAAACAGCCCCTGACCACAGTTGAAATATTCCTGTGGCTTCTGCGGGGAGTTGTTCTTTCCTTCATTCACCCAGGCGGGGTTTTGGTGCGCTCTCACTGCCTGAATATCTGCCTCTGCCTGCTGATCTTCGGGTTTCCTAACTATGGGTTTACTACGGACAGATTGCTCCCAAGCACGGGACAACCTTTTTAGTACCCATTTCTCATTGTGGGCGTCTTCTGATGGATCATAATTCGCGCACGCTATCTGTCCTGCCTCTGTGGCATGGGAGATAAGGGTGCAGGTCCATTTGGCCATGTTGTCTGGGGTCAAATGGGCGCGATCTAAGTTTCCAAACACTGCTGTGAAATGGATCCACAGCCTACCTGCAAATGCTGTGGGGTGCTCGGTTTTCTTTTGACTGCACTTGTTCAGGCCTTCTATGGGGTCACCTCTATTATATCCGATCACATCGAGGTCCCGTAATTGGATCACAGTTAAGGGGGTGGTGTAAGTGAAATCTGGTGCGCCGTCTGCGGATGCTTTGCGTTGGGTGGTGACTGGATTCATGGGTGCTGGTGCTATCTGCTCTGTGGGGGGGTTGGGGTGCTTTCCTCTTCTGCCGTTTCTCTTGTTCACATGTTCCCTGAACATATTGCTGTGCTGTTTCGTTTAATTCCTGCCAATCGGGGCCTTCTTCCTCATCTACTTGTGTCCCAAAGGTGCTTTGGAACCCATTCTGTACAGAAAGCAGAGATTGTAGTTCCGCAATCTGCTTTCGGCATTTCGCGTGGTCCCCGGAGCTTTGCATCTGCTCTGTGGTGGCAGCGTAGAGTGCTCGTAAAGCTGCCTTCAGGTCGCTGCACTGCTTCTGCCTCTACCTGCTTCTTGGTTTCCTCTCTTATCAAGACTGCGCGCTGCATATCCTGATAGGCCTTTTCATACTGGGTTTGGGAGCTGCTTAAGTGTGCCAGGCAAGACTGGTGTGCCCACTTGGCATCATCCACCTCTACATCTTTTGCTGCAAGCCTCCGTCTCAACTCTATATTCTCTCTCTCTACATCGCTGACGTCCACTTTACTGATCCTATTTCTTTCCCATAAATCTGCGCGGAGCGTCCGAACGACCTCCTCTGTGCCTCGCAATTGTGCCAAACAGGACACAATTGCCATCGGCTTACAAGCTTTTCCTAAACTCTTCTTGTGAATCTCGCTCAGGTTCTCCCACCAAGTATGTCCGATACTCCCGGGACCTGTTTCCTGATTTGAACAGAATTCGCTCCAAAGTGGCCATCCCTTCCCTTTGCTGCTGGTCACTGCGAACACGGACTCTTGAGGGTACATGAGGCGTTCCATTGCCTACATGGCCATCTTTCCTATCTGTGATCTCTTTAAATTTAGAACGAGGGGTAAAAAGCCGGTGCTGTAGACACGGGTACGGCTTTCGCTATTTTCCAGAATATAAACTCCCGACAGTTTTTTCGCAACAAAAATCTATCAGTTTTACCTTATAACCCTGTTAGTTACGCATGCAAAAACACACTTCCGAATTATGAGGATTGATCAGAACTGCTTGAACACTTGTGATTGTTTCTGTTCCCAATTTGATTTCTAATTTCAAATTGCTGGGTTCTCTCCGAGTGGAGGGGCCACTTCTAAATCGAGTCCCGTCAGAGGTCACCACTAAATGTTGCTCGTTCTGGTGATTGCGCTTTACACTCAATTGGCTCTGTTTCATTACTTAGCTCTAGAGTTGCCAGGTATCCTTATGATACCACCACAAGGTTCAAGTTAAAGTTCAGATCAATTACTCAATACACCAATTAGTAAGGTTCGAAACAAGACACGTTTATTAATACACAGTTAATCGCTACTCATGCATATAATATTAAAAGACTAAACTATTCCTATCACTAATAGGCCAATACTTATCTGGATGAGGGAACCCGCCGGATCAGGGAACAATGGCCTCTTGCTCTGTACTGCATCTGCAGGCTTCCAACTGGTACGGATTATGGGGTCAGGAGTGTCTATCTCGTAGCGTGCGTTGTATGACACTTACTTGATGGTGCAGCAATTGGCCAGGCCTCTCCTTACGGTCAAGTTCTTCGAGAGCTGCTAAGGTGTTCTGCTGGGAGGGCCGGCTAACAGAGCGAACTGAACTTGGGACCTCTCTTTTACAGGTCCCAGGGGCTTCGCGCCCTTTTGGGCAGACTCCAAGCTTACTTTCAATCGATTGGATCCCATACCAATCGATTGGTTTGAATTCCCCAATACTGGGGCTGTTTCTCGATCGCTGGGCGGTTCTTTCTGGCTTGTTTGTCTCCTTTGTTTCGGACCCCCCTTGGCGCCGAGAAGTCTGACTTGCTATTGAATGTCTCAAATGTAGCTAATCGTTGTAGCTATTGTTCCCGGGGATCACTCATCAATATGTATAACTGCTGGTTTCAGTGCTGTCTGCTTTCGTTGCAGGCAGAATACACAGGAAAAGTCTGCAAACTGCTTGTTTCTCTCGGATTGTCCAATTTCCCTACTGCCTTTGTGTTTCTCCACTTTGTGTGGGGAAGTGGCCAACTCAGGTGGCTACACTTGACCGACAGTTAAGGTTGATAAATAATTTATAGCTTTAGCTACAAGTGTTTGTGTAATATAAATCAGGCTATCTGACAACAGCATTACATGGTACCAGAACTCGATGGTATCATACACTGAGAAAAAACTATTAGCCTGCCAAGATTAGGGGCAGATTACCCTATTATTACCAGGGGCTGTAAATCGCTGGCTTTTAAAGCAGACCAAGCAGGCCAGCAGCACGGTTCAATTCCCATACCAGCCTCCCCGAACAGGCGCCAGAATGTGGCGACTAGGGGCTTTTCACAGTAACTTCATTGAAGCCTACTCGTGACAATAAGCAATTTTCATTTCATTTATTGTGCCAAGATTACCCCATTAGGGGCAGCACGGTAGCATTGTAGATAGCACAAATGCTTCACAGCTCCAGGGTCCCAGGTTCGATTCCGGCTTGGGTCACTGTCTGTGCAGAATCTGCACATCCTCCCTGTATGTGCGTGAGTTTCCTCCGGGTGCTCCGGTTTCCCCCCACAGTCCAAAGATCTGCATGTTAAGTGGATTGGCCATGATAAATTGCCCTCAGTGTCCAAAATTTCCCTTAGTGTTGGGTGGGGTTACTGGGTTATGGGGATAGGGTGGAGGTGTTGACCTTGGGTAGGGTGCTCTTTCCAAGAGCTGGTGCAGACTCGATGGGCCGAATGGCCTTCTTCTGCACTGTAAATTCTATATAAGAGGTCCACAGAGATTTGAAGATTTTGCTGACTGCAAGAATTAACAACATGGAGTCATTGAAGTTACCAATGTGTCTCAGGTTTCGTGGTAATTTGAACACAACTGCTGTGTGTTTAAACAACAATTTAATCTGTTTCTTACTGCAGGAAATTTAGGAGATCAATCACATTTGTGTAACGTAGCGATGCTCCTAACAGGGGCAGGGCCCAAAGTAATTGCTGTGTGCAATACATTTAAATTTGCAAACGATGAAGATAGTAAAAATTTGTATCAAAGTAATTGAAAGATTTGATGAACATCGCACCCCCAGAAAGCTGGCAGCTCGTGAGCCTGACACTGTGCGGAGTCTGCACGTTCTCCCTGTGTCTGCCTGGGTGCTCCGGTTTCCTCCTACTAGTGAATTGGACGTTCTGAATTCTCCCTCTGTGTACCCGAACAGGTGCCGGAATGTGGCGACTCGGGGCTTTTCACAGTAACTTAATTGCAGTGTTAATGTAAACCTACTTGTGATAATAATAAAGATTATTATTATCATTATATGTTGCGATTATGATTTTACCTTTTAATTGGTGTTTTTCACTCCTTCTCATGTGTCAGTCATGATTTGATTGAATGGCCGAGCAAGCTTGATGGGCTGAATGGCTGACTCCAGCTCCTATTTCTGATCGTCTTCTGTTCTTATCACCAATCTCCTGAGTTCCAGTTATTGGGGAATAGAAGGTCCATCGCTCTTGTGGAAACTTTGGTTACTCTGCACAAGCAGAGAATCATTGAAGGAGGCAGGACACGTCGAGAAGGTTGTCAAATAACACCCGGGATCCTGGACTTTACAAATAGAGGGACGGAGAGCAACAGCAAGAGGGATGTGCTGAATGTTCACAAATCTCTGCTCAGACCCCAGCTGGAGGATTGTGTCTAATTCTGGGCTCTGACCTTTCGGAAGGATGTCAAGGCCTCGGAGAGGGGGCGGAGGAGATTCACTGGGATGGGAGCAGGGGTGAGGGACTCCAGTAAGAGCAGAGAGATTGATGGGGATTGTTCTGTGTTGACTGGGCAGATCGAGACAGTCGGGAGGTGACAGATATCAACCTTTAAATTCCTGGCGGTGTGTCGATTTTATCTGTCAAACAATGATGTGTGGCCTTAGCAAAGGAGCCTCTGAGAGACAGAAACTATCCATTCTGAAAAGTGGAAAGCAGGACAATGATGTGAAAAATAAACAACCCGACAGGAACCAGCGACATTTAAATATTCAGCTCTTATCAGCAACAATAATGTGAGAGAAAGTGAACGCTCACATTTCAATGGAGCCTTTCAGCACCAGGTTTATTAAAGTGATTCACACAGAATGAAATAAAATCAGAAACATTCTGGACAAACTCAGCCGGCGGAATTCTCCTTTCCGTGAGCTAAGAGCGGGAATCCCCGTTTCCCGGCACTGATTTCGTTATCGCGATCGGGTGGAGAATCTCTTCTGACGCTGAACTCGGGGGCGGCACCCGTTTGATGCAGGTTTTTAATCCCCACCTCCCAAATTGCATCATCGTGTCACACGCCTCACGCCGTTGGAACGGCGTTGACACGTCACATGAAGGCCCTTCTCAGATGCTCCGCCCCTCCCTGATGAGCCGAGTTCCCGACCACGCGGGCCACGTGTGGTCTCAGCGGCCTGGAGCCTGGCCTGGCAGCTACGGACTGTGTCAGCCGCCACCACAGTCGGCCGGGAGCCTTGCTGCTGGCTGGGGGGGGGGGCCTTCCGCAAGGGCTGGGGAGGGGGACAGCTGGGGGGTGGCCATATTCTACAGCGCGACTGCTACAGGTCATCGCCGTGGGTATGTGCGGCCACGGACCGGGTGGTCAGCAGAGGGGAGGAGTGGTGAGAGTGAGGTGGTCAGCAGAGGGGAGGGGTGGTGAGAGTGAGGTGGTCAGCAGAGGGGAGGGGTGGTGAGAGTGAGGTGGTCAGCAGAGGGGAGGGGTGGTGAGAGTGAGGTGGTCAGCAGAGGGGAGGGGTGGTGAGAGTGAGGTGGTCAGCAGAGGGGAGGGGTGGTGAGAGTGAGGTGGTCAGCAGAGGGGAGGGGTGGTGAGAGTGAGGTGGTCAGCAGAGGGGAGGGGTGGTGAGAGTGAGGTGGTCAGCAGAGGGGAGGGGTGGTGAGAGTGAGGTGGTCAGCAGAGGGGAGGGGTGGTGAGAGTGAGGTGGTCAGCAGAGGGGAGGGGTGGTGAGAGTGAGGTGGTCAGTACAGGGAGTGCAGAAGGGTCATTGGGGAGATGATCAGCGGGTGGCTGGGGGGGAGGGGGGTAATTGGGTGGTGGCAGGAGTTATCCCGGATTGGGTTTGAGGAGTAATGTGGGAGGGTAATTGGCGGAGGCGGGGGGAGGGTCAGTTGGTGTCCCACGGGGACTGGCAGAGGGTCAGTACTATTTATCCAGGAGTTAGAAGTGGTTTTAATTCTAACATTTCCTTGGTAATATTCCAGTTGGACCCATCCAAAGAGTGCAATGAAAATCAAAGTATCAGATGCTTGCCAATTTCCAGATGGGACTGTAAACTTTCCAGGCAATTCCCAGGCAATCCTTCGGGGAGGGCTTGGCTGTGTCCTTCAGAACATGTTTGGGGTACCCCCCCCCTAGTTCTAGCGCCCCAGAGTTTGGACGTGCTGGGCCATTGTGAATGCAGTTTTGAGCGATTTCTGAGAGATGTGGCCAGCTCATGCTGAATCACCAGTCCCACTAAAACCGGGAAATTCATTGAAACAGGAATAAATCTTTGACAGGCAAACACCCAGATTTATCTTCATGATGCATCAGTGATAATGGAGAATATAAGTTGATTTCCAAATCGCTAAACTCTGATTGATCTGTTCTGAAATGAACAGTAGCCATCTGTAAATGAGAAGATGTTTCTTCAATTCATCACCAGGTATTTAACATCGATTTTAAAGATTAGAACAATTTTATACAAACAAGGTCGTGTGTCTTCCGAAGGTCAATTGAATTGGAGCGTCTGTATAATAATTCTGTTCATCTTCATGCTCCAGATTATTAAAGCTGTAGATTTATGTGTGACTCTCCCACATCTCACTAATCCCGTCAGTGAAACTGCACTCACATTTCACAAAATCCACAAACCACTTCAGCTTATTGCCAGGTACTTTGGAGATCGATGTATAAATGTTCTCCTAAAATCTCGTCATGGTACTTTACTGAAACGATCATTTTGAGATAACATTTCATTCAGAGATCTACAAATCACTCGGATATTATGCATGAGGTTCCAGATCTTTCGCTGTGAAGAATTGATTTGATGGCGAATCAAAGGCTGGGGGGCAGGGGGGGGGGGGGGGGAATTGTGGGAGGGGGGGTGCACCATGCGATGGGTGGGAAGGGGGGGAGGCGCTGGGGGAGGGGGGCAACCGCGTGCAGCACAAGCATGCCAACCCCTGGGTCGTGTGGTTGGCGGCACATGATCCATTCAGGAGGCAATCCTAGCCCCTGCCCGTCTACCCCACCGACCACCCATAACCCCCACTGACTGCCGAGGCCTCTGGCCGTGCAGCTGAAGGCTATCGCTAATCGGGAATTGGCAATCGTGGTTAAGTGAGCATTTCACACAACCCCAGGTAGGTTTCTGTGGTGGACAGGCCATGTGGGAGCCATTGCCCAGCATCCCAATCAGACCCTGATGCCTGAACACTGCGGGAGACAACACCACACACTCGGCAACCAACATCCCAGCACCCAGGGATGGGACACAGCTCCGGGGACAGGTCCGCGGCCGGAGGGTGGGTGAGCGCCATGGGGAGGGGGGGCTGCCTGGCGAGATGGTGATTATTATATCTGGCACCCCTCCGGCAGTCTGGTCCCTCTCCTGGCAATTGTGGGAGAGCTGCTCCTGCGGAGATACAGAGAGGGCATCGTTACCCACACTGAGAGGGCCCCTTTAGCCGCACCTGTGGTTCAGAGTGGGTGGGGGGAGGTGTGAAGGAAGGGTTAGAACAAAGAACAAAGAACAAATAAAATTACAGCACAGGAACAGGCCCTTCGGCCCTCCCAGCCTGCGCCGATCCAGATCCTTTATCTAAACCTGTCCCCTATTTTCTAAGGTCTACTTCCCTCTGTTCCCGCCCATTCATATACCCGTCTAGATGCCTCTCAAATGATGCTATCGTGCCCGCCTCTACCACCTCCGCTGGTAAAGCGTTCCAGGCACCCACCACCCTCTGCGTAAAAAACTTTCCACGCACATCTCCCTTAAACTTTCCCCCTCTCACCTTGAAATTGTGACCCCTTGTAACTGACACCCCCACTCTTGGAAAAAGCTTGTTGCTATCCACCCTGTCCATACCTCTCATAATTTTGTAGACCTCAATCAGGTCCCCCCTCAACCTCCGTCTTTCCAACAAAAACAATCCTAATCTACTCAACCTTTCTTCATAGCTAGCACCCTCCATACCAGGCAACATCCTGGTGAACCTCCTCTGCACCCTCTCCAAAGCATCCACATCCTTCTGGTAATGTGGCGACCAGAACTGCACGCAGTATTCCAAATGTGGCCTAACCAAAGCCTATAACAACTATAACATGACCTGCCTACTCTTGTACTCAATACCCCATCCGATGAAGGCAAGCATGCTGTACGCCTTCTTGACCACTCTATCAACCTGCGTTGCCACCTTCAGGGTACAATGGACCTGAACTCCCAGATCTCTCTGTACATCAATTTTCTCCAGGACCCTTCCATTGACCATATAGTCCGCTCTTGAATTTGATCTTCCAAAATGCATCACCTCGCATTTGCCTGGATTGAACTCCATCTGCCATTTCTCTGCCCAACTCTCCAATCTATCTATATTTTGTTGTATTCTCTGACAGTCCTCCTCGCTATCTGCAACTCCACCAATCTTAGTATCATCTGCAAACTTGCTAATCAGACCACCTATACCTTCCTCCAGGTCATTTATGTAGATCACAAACAACAGTGGTCCGAGCACGGATCCCTGTGGAACACCACTAGCCACCCTTCTCCATTTTGAGACACTCCCTTCCACCACTACTTTCTGTCTCCTGTTGCCCAGCCAGTTCTTTATCCATCTAGGGGAGGTTTGAATGGAGACTGGGTGAAGGGAGCATTGGCGCCCACATGGAGGGCTGGGAGGGTGGATGTTTGTGTGGGGGCAGAAAGGGAGAGGTGGACAGGACTGTGTCGACTCACCCATGCTGCCCGGTGTAGGTCAGTCCTCCTGGTCACACTCCCCGAGCTCACAGCCGCCGCCACCTCGTCCCAGGCCGCACTGACTGCCCTGTGGCTGACCCTCCCCTCGGGGGAACAGGACATCCCTCCCTGTCTCCACCGCATCTCGGAGCCTCCCCAGGTCTCCATCCCCCAATCTTGGGGCCAATCGGCTCTCTGCCTGGCTGCGAGCTGGCTGGGGCTAGCTGAGTACGTGCTGATTCCGTGCTGCTCGACCTTGTTAGCGGGGGGCTGGTGAGCGCAGTCCCAGTGTGGGGCCTCGGTGAGTGAACCACTTAACGTTAAATATGCTGCCAGCCTTGCTCGGGCATGCGCTGGGAAGCTGGCGGCAACACTTAGATATCCTTCCGGAGAATCGCGCCCGAAGGGCTAATTTAGCACACCCGTGGGTGGGCAGCATGTACCAGTTGTGGGGGGCATTGCCCAGCATCCCAATCGGACCCTGAACACTGCGGGGGGGAAATGCCACACATGCAGCGGGCACATCCCAACTCCATGGGGATGGGGCACAGCTCCGGGCACATCCCAACTCCATGGGAATGGGGCACAGCTCCGGGCACATCCCAACTCCATGGGGATGGGGCACAGCTCCTGGGACATCCCAACTCCATGGGGATAGGGCACAGCTCCGGGGACATCCCAACACCCAGGGGATGGGGCACAGCTCCGGGGACATCCCAACTTCATGGGGATGGGGCACAGCTCCGGGCACATCCCACTCCATGGGGATGGGGCACAGCTCCGGGCAATCCCACCTCCATGGGGATGGGGCACAGCTCCGGGCACATCCCAACTCCATGGGGATGGGGCACAGCTCCGGGGACATCCCAACTCCCAGGGGATGGGGCACAGCTCCGGGCACATCCCAACTCCATGGGGATGGGGCACAGCTCCGGGCAATCCCACCTCCATGGGGATGGGGCACAGCTCCGGGGACATCCCAACTCCATGGGAATGGGGCACAGCTCCAGGGACATCCCAACTCCATGGGAATGGGGCACAGCTCCGGGCACATCCCAACTCCATGGGGATGGGGCACAGCTCCGGGCACATTTCTGTGACAAAAGGGTGGGTGTGGGCACTGGGAATGGGACCAGTGCCCAGTCCGGGTGCTGTTACATGCGGGTGGCTGGGGCCCAGTGACCAGGGGCCCTCGCTGTGGTCGGGGCATGTGGGCACGGTGGGTGGAGGGCAGGGGATGTGGGGGCGGGAGTGGGGAGCAATGAGGGCTGAAGGGTCCGGGGTGGGGACACCGCTTGTGTCCGTCTCTCACATTCTCCCATTCTTCACAGATATTACACGGGATGGACGATATCTTGGACCCCGGGGAGGCTGCCCTCGTGGTGCTGCTGGTCGCCCAGGTGACCAGACGCTGGCGAAGGCGGTGGCAGCAGCATCGACAGAGACTCGAGGTGGTGGCCCATGTGTAGGACCTCCCCCCTCCTACCTGAGGACCCAGCCACCGAGGCCAGCGACGGCCGAGGGTGTACAGGCATCGCTGGCCTTTCAAACAAATGACGGACAGTGTGTGCCGCAGGAAGCTCCTCAACAAGGAGACAGTGCGACATCTGTGCCATATCCTTGCAGATTTGGCAGCACGTGGAGGAGGACACCCGCTCCTGGTTGGCCGTCAATGTCAGCGCATCCCTGAGCTTCTGTGCCTCAGGATCATTCCAGGCCTCTCTCAGGGGCCTGTGTGGTGCCCTGCAGTACACCCCCCGGGGGGTCACCCGCCTTGTGGTGCCCTGCAGTACACCCCCCGGGGGGGTCACCCGCCTTGTGGTGGTCTGCAGTACACCCCCCGGGGGGTCACTCGCCTTGTGGTGCCCTGCAGTACACCCCCCCGGGGGGTCACCCGCCTTGTGGTGGTCTGCTGTGTCCTCCACAGCCGGCACAGCAGCGGGTTGATGTGCTGGAGAGGGAGGGGGAGGAACATGTGGCCACCTCCAAGGAGGAGGAGGATGAGGAGGCACTGGACTAGGAGGGGCTGGCGGATGAGCCCGGGGAGGACCAGCCGGAGGACAGAGGCAGGTGGCAGTGGTGAGGGTCCAGCAGGTCTGGGAGGGCCAGGGACAGGAGGCCGTCATCTTGACCCACTTGACATAGGGCGTGACTTTGTCATCTCATCCCTCTCTTTCCCCCCTCCCCCATCCCTGCCTCTCCCCTCCCCTCCTTCCCCCTCACCCATTCCCCCACCACTCTGTTTGACCCCCCATGTTCTGTGTCACATCACCGCAGGGTTCTGGGATGTGTCGGCACTGTCGGGCGTGCTGCCGTCAAACCCGGGCGGGTTTTACGGCAGCGCGCCCCTTCCCGACGGGGGACCGATTCTGGTCCCCGGTCGGGGCTAGCAGCCCGACGTCGGAGGCTCCGACAAGTCGGGCTTAACGAAAATCGTTAAGCCCGCTTGCCGGAGTTAGCGCCGGCTGACGCGTCATATGACGTCAGCCGCGCATGCGCAGGTGGGAAGACTCCAACCCGCGCATGCGCGGGTGACGTCATCGCGTTTTTGCGCGAAACCCGCGCATGCGCGGGCCGGGTTGCCCCTCAGCCGCCCCGCGTATTGATACTGCGGGGCGGCGGAAGGACAAATAGTGCGCGGGCATCGGGCCCGCTGCCCGCGATCGGTGGGCACCGATCGCGGGCCCATGGCACCCTTGGCACGGCCGTGGTACTGCCGTGCCAATCGGTGCCATGGTTATTTTTTGCGAGTTTGTCACGACGTTTTTACGAACGGCAGGACCAGGTGTGTTTGCCGTTCGTAAAAAGGTCGTAAAGGGCTGGGACTTCGGCCCTTCTAACAGCTGAGAATCGCTGCCGGCCGTAAAAAAACGGCGGCAGCGATTCTTGTCGGGATTTCGGCGGGGGGGGGGGAGAATAGCGGGAGGGCGTCAAAAAAGTCGGGAAGGCCCTCCCGCTATTCTCCCACCCGTCGTGGGGGGGGGAGAATTTCGCCCATGATTCATCTTCACAGTCCCCTTGCCAGCTGCTGGAAAATGGAAACAGCTCCACTTTGTGATTTGGCGCAAGAAGCCAAGTCAACGGCACGTGCAGGGCATGCAACCTGCTCACTGCTGCTGCCTGTGGTTGGAGGACTCCACACAGCTTCATATATTTTCATTTAAAAGGCGGGAACCGCTGTCATTTTCAAAGTTAAAGCCAGGGGCAGCCGTTGGGTGCTTCTCCTGCGATCGTGACCACCGCGGGAAGGTGTGACTGAACGCTCCATGCCCCTCCCAGCACCCGCTCACGACCCACCCGCTGACCTGCACTTTGGGAAAACCTGATTTAGATATTGAGACGGGTGTAGAGGCTGTCGGGGGTTTCGGGGAGCGTCTGAGTTGTCGGGGCTGGATGGCTGGAACGTCATGAATTGGGAAAAATAAACATTAAACAAAATGAAACTGTGAAAATTAAATAAAACAGGGAATTGACAAAGGCAACAGGCGGAAGAGATTTTGAGATGCGAATTAGCAACTCTGTGACTAGAGCAAAACAATGGAGGACAGAAGAGATAACTTCAAGAGAGATCAGGGGCTGGTTTCTCAAACCCCCCGCCGGGTTGGAGAATCGCCCGGGGCCGGCGTCAATCCCGCCCCCGCCGTGTCCCGAATTCTCCGCCACCCGAGATTCGGTGGGTGCGGGAATTCCACCGCGCCAGTCGGCGGGCCCCCCGCGGCGATTCTCCGGCCCACGATGGGCCAAAACCCCGCCGCTGACAGGCCTCTCCCGTCGGCGGGAATCAAGCCACCTACCTGACCGGCGGGATTGGCGGCGCGGGCGGGCTCCGGCGTCCTGGGGGGGGGGGGGGGGCGTGGGGCGATCTGACCCCGGGGAGTGCCCGCAATCGGAGCCCACCGATCGGCGAGCGGGCCTGTGCCGTGGGGGCACTCTTTTCCTTCCACCCACACCATGGTCTTCACCATGGCGGAGGCGAAGAGACCCCCTCCCCTGCGCATGCGCCGGGATGACGTCAGGAGCCGCTGACGCGCCGTCGCATGCGCGGACGTACGCCGGCCGGTGAAGTCCTTTCAGCCCCTACTGGCAGGGCGCCAAAGGTCGTTCACGCCAGCCGGCGGAGCGGGAACCACTCCGGCTCCGGCCTAGCCTCTCAATGTGAGGGCTTGGCCCCTAAAGGTGGGGAGACTTCTGCACCTTTGGGGCGGCCCGATGCCGGAGTGGTTCACGCCAATCCAATACGCCGGGACCCCCCACCCCGTTGGGTAGGGGAGACTCCCGGCCCAGGAAACTGACACGTATATACACAGAGACACAGACTCAGCCACACTCACACAAACAGTCCTGAAAATAAGTAGCAGATTTCGCCTTCGCTGAAACTGAAGACGGTTTTCAGAAACCTGGCAAGTAACCTGTGCGTGGTAACTATTTGCGGGATTTAGCTCATCGAGTTACATAATGATCGATATTGGCTGGAACAAAGGATGTCTCAGAATTCGGGGAACATACGAATTTGAAATGAAATTAAATGAAAATGAAATGAAAATCGCTTAATGTCACAAGTAGGCTTCAAATGAAGTTACTGTAAAAAGCCCCTAGTCACCACATTCCGGCGCCTGTTCAGGGAGGCTGGCCTGCCTTGGTCTGCTTTCAAAGCCAGCGATTTAACCCTGTGCTATTTGGGAGCAAAGGGGTAACTTCATGTAACACTGTGTGTGGCCATCTGTGTAGTTCACTTTGCTGATGAAGTGTATTGTAGTCTTTCTTGCGATCTATTTTTTTCTTTTCAGTTAATAAATACACTGGACTATTCCTGCTGGTTCACACATTCTTCTCACTGTGTAACAAATTGCAAATATACAAAACCAGGAACCATTCCAAATTACCCTCCTGGGTTTTGGGTACCCTCCTATTTAACATCAGCTGGCTTCTGAACACGTCATTGTGGTGAATGTAATATGATAATTCACACTATGGCTTTGTAAGCGCAGTAGCGTTATCCAACCACTAGGGGGAGTAGCTCTGGGAATGCCCAGGAGCTTGTACAGATCTCCACCCTTGGCTCCGCCCACGACTCCTCCCCCTAGTGCTGCTGTATAAATACCCTTATCCAGAGTCAGCCTGCAGTTCACTGAGAGTTCATCAACGGGTAACAGGCTGGCTCTGTAGTAAGTCGATTAAAGCCTATATTCATATCGGACACGTGTCTGGTGAATTGATGGTTCCATCAATTACAGAGATAGGGAGGGGGTGTAAGAGCTGGAGGAGGCTACAGAGATAGAGAGGGGTGTTGGGGCTGGAGTAGGTTACAGAGATAGGGAGGGGGTGTAAGAGCTGGAGGAGGCTACAGAGATAGGGAAGGGGTGTTGCGGCTGGAGGAGGTTACAGAGATAGGGAGGGGTGTAGGAGCTGGAGGAGGTTACAGAGATAGGGAGGGGTGTTGGGGCTGGAGGAGGTTACAGAGATAGGGAAGGGGTGTTGCGGCTGGAGGAGGTTACAGAGATAGGGAGGGGTGTAGGAGCTGGAGGAGGTTACAGAGATAGGGAGGGGTGTTGGGGCTGGAGGTGGTGACAGAGATAGGGAGGGATGTTGGGGCTGTAGGAGGTTACAGTGATAGGGAGGGGTGTAGGGGCTGTAGGAGGTTACAGAGATAGGGAGGGGGTGTAAGATCTGGAGGGGGTTACAGAGATAGAGAGGGGTGGAGGGGCTGGAGGAGGTTACAGAGATAGGGAGGGGGTGTAGGGGCTGGAGGATGTTACAGAGATAGGGAGGGGGTGTAGGGGCTGGAGGACGTTACATAGAAAGGGAGGGGTGTAGGGGCTGGAGGAGGTTACAGAGATAGGGAGGGGGTGTAGGGGATGGAGGAGGTTACAGAGATAGGGAGGGGTGTCGGGGCTTGGGGAGGTTACAGAGATAGGGAGGGGTTGTAGGGTCTGGGGGAGGTTACGGAGATAGGGAGGGTTGTAGGGGGTTTGGGGAGGTTACAGAAATAGGGAGGGGTGTAGGGTCAGGGGGAGGTTACAGTGGTAGGGAGGGTTGTAGGGGACTGGAGGACATTACAGAGATAGGGAGGGGTGGTTACAGAGATAAGGAGGGGTGGTCCCTCACAATTTTGGTACAACCCCAGTCTACCCCCCACCAAACCCCTGCAAACTGGGGGGGGGGGGTGGGATTATAGGGGGGGACAGCGGGGGAGATTACGGGGATGGTTACAGGGGGGAGGGTATGGGGGGTTACAGAGGGGGAGGTTACAGGGGATTTACAGGGGGGGACGGGGAGGTTACGGGGAGGGTTACAGAGGGGGAGGTTACAGGGGGAGGTTACAGTGGGGGTTACAGGTGGGGTTATGGGGTGGATACAGAAGGGGGTTACAGGAGGGGTTACAGAAGGGGGTTACAGGAGGGTTACGGGGGATTACGGGGGGGTTATGGGGGGTTACAGGCGGGGTTACGGGGGGTTACAGAAGGGAGTTACAGGGGGGTTACGGGGGGTTGCAGGAGGGGTTACAGAAGGGGGTTACAGGACAGGTTACGGGGGGTTACAGAAGCGGGTTACAGGGTGGTTACGGGGGGGGGGGTTGCAGGAGGGGTTACAGGGGGGAGTTTACAGGGGTTACAGGGGAGGTTGCAGGGAGGTTACAGGGAGGGTTATGGGGCGGGTTACAGGAGGTTACGGGGGGAGGTGGTCACAGGGCGGAGATTCTTTTCTTATGCTCCTGTATTATCTTGATATTCTACGGAGTGTAATGTGTGTTGCTCAAACCTTGGTTACTGATGAGGTCTTCTGAATCTCGATGAAGAAGCCTCAAACTCGTCCAGTGGTAACAAAAGGTTTATTGAGCAACTATAACAATAATTGCATGAGTTCTTTCCTTTAACATTGACACTAGTGATAAGGTTAACAAGATCTAATTACAGTAACTACACTAACCATCTGAGCTAATCTGATACACCTGCCCTGGTCACAGTCCACCTGAAAGAGAGTGATGGAGAGGCACAGTGCGGTTGCTTGATGATTATACAAAGCCAATTAATATTTATGAGTCCAATCTTAATAACTTTATGAATTTATTCGGTTGAGTTGCTTTCTTCTTCTGTTGTTGAAGTGGTGATGTTGATGTTGTCATTTCTTTGTGAACGCCGTCAGTGCTCTTGTGTTTAAGTAACCAACAAGTCATCATGAGGTGTTCGAATCACTTTGTTGTCTGATTCAGACTTTTTTTCTATGCGTGTGGTAGAGATTCTGTGTTACATCTTTGTCGTCTGACCTTGACTTTTTCCTGTGCTTGCGGTACTGATTCTATATGTCATCTGCCTTGAAAGCTGGTTTGCTTGTTTGTTGTGAAACAAATCTGAATTTGTGACATTCGTTGTCATGTCATGTTATGTTTGTAGTCTTGCCGTTGTCCTTCATATGCAGAGTTATACCATGTCGTACAAGTTGTTGTTTTATTGTTGTTGTTTTTGTTGTTTCTGTCGTTTCTGTCTTTGTTGTTTCCATTGTTGTTCTTGTTGTGCTTGTTGTTTCTGTTTTTGTTGTTGTTCTTGTTTTTGTCGTGCTTGTTGCTGTTGTTGTCTTTGTTGTGCTTCTTGTTGTTATTTTTGTTTTTGTTCTTGTAGTTTTTGTTGTTGTGCTTGTTATGGTTCTTGTTGTTTTTGTTGTTGCTGTTGTTGTTCTTGTTCCTGTTGTGCTTCTTGTGGGTTTTGTTGCTCTTGTTGCGCTCAATTACTGTTCCGTGTGGATAATTCGAGTCATTGTCAAAGTTATTAGTGGCAGTGTTCTTTGTGGTATCTGATGTTTAATTGAGCGTTTCATCTTGAGGATTGCGAGAATGATCTGATGTTGCATTGTATAGTCATCTGAGATGGCCACCTGCAAAGGATCATGGGAATGATGGCCAACCCAGGACAGATACAGAGCTTGCGTGTATTTGAAACACAGATAGCTAGACCTGATTGAAACCGCCCCCACCCCTCTACGCTCGTTTGCATTCTAATGGTCCATTTCCCCAGAACAATGGGACTCCACTCAAGAAACCGATACAGCCACAGACTGATCGGCGCCACTCCCTTTACTCAGAGAACCCAAACAGCCAAGGTCAATGACCACTAAGGACACCCCCCCCCCCCCCAGCCACCAAGGCACCTGCCCCTTTATTGGCCGAAATCGAAGGCAGTGATCAGAACCCTGTCGAACTATTGGGTCCAAGGTTAAGGAAAACCCCCCACAGAGCGTGAAATCCTGGAGGGATAAAAGAGGACACAGCCATGTGTTCTGTCTCTTTTGGATCCGGCCTGTGCCAGCCTCCTTTGGGATCGGCCTGTGCCCACACCAACTGCAGCGTAACGTCCAGACAGCCAAGTGCAAGACCAACAATCGCTACCTGATGGATGAGCCCAGCAGAGACAGAGCCATTTCTTCGGACCAGCCATGTGAGATCAAGATAAAGGCCTTATCCATCTGCATAGTGCCGGTTGCCCTGAAGTTAAGTATAGGTTATTGTAGCTGATAGGTGTAGTTTAACTCATAGTAGATATTGTGTTTGCATGTTGAGATAACTCTTGTGTATGTAAATAAACCATCTTTTGAACTCACTGGTTGTGTGGTCATTTATGTGATCGACATAAGGGAAGGGAAATAAATAGAAATACCTACAGTATTGGTGATGCTGTTGGGATATAACATCATATTATAAATAGAGCGTCATTATCATCAAGAGCAACAATTGATCTTGGTGACATCAGTCATTTATGGTTGATGTGATTCCTCTTTGATTCCTTGGTGCTCCTCTTCTGGAGTCAAAATCTTCAAGATTTCATTTTCTTGTGGGTAGTTTAGAGTAGATGAGCTTTTAATTGACGTGGCCTCACTGGACTGAAGAATAGTTTCACTTTGATTGTTGAGTACTTCTGTGCAGGTGAGCTGAGATCTGTCAGTCTCGCTGTGACTTTGCACATCCTGTACGTCGTTCGTGATCACATTGTCACTATTCTCACATACAGTGGGTAGACATTCAGTGTCTTCTTGTTGGTTAAATGAGCTGGGTAGACTTTCATCGTCTGCTGCTGGTTACTCAGATAAGATGGATAGACCTTCATAGTCTTCGTGCACGGTTGTTGCTCTGGAGTCTTTAATTGCTTCCATTCTGGTGTCTGTCAATGAGCTCGCCATGTAGGCTTGCGTCACTCTCTCTGTGGAGCCTTTCATCGGTCTCTGTGTGGAGTCGTGCAGTGTTCTCTCTTTGGAGACGATCTGTGCTCTCTCAACAGAGTTGTTCTGTGCTCTCTGTGTGGCGTTGTTTTCTTCTTGGCTGATTGACAGGTTGCTGTCATCCAATGTTTCAATGATCTGCCATTGCATTATGGTATTGGATTCATCTACCATGAGTAGATTCGTATTGAGCTTTTCAACCGTGTTGCTGATGCTATGATCATCATATCCGAAGAACTCAGCCATGTCTGAGTAGTATTCTTCAATACACAAATCATCTCTTTTTGTTTCGCATTTGTTATTGTGCTCTTCATGTTCAATGAACAAATCATCTCCTTTGGTTTCGGATTTGTCAATGGCTCTTCACTTTGGGTGGTGCAAACTGCTTGTGCCAGGGGGCTGCTGGGGTTATTTTCAACTGCTGGTAGAAGTTCAGACATTGTTCTATCTTTCAAAGTAAGAAAATTGGGTTCTGTAGCTTTAAAACTCTTTTTTTCAATATTGGGGCATTTCCCCTTTAAGTGGGCGTGGTCCGGGTCCTCTGATGTCATGAGGCTCGCGCATGCGCAAAACACTTTTACTGGTTTGCGTCCTTTAGGGACATGCGCATGTGCGGACTGGTCAGACTGCACACGCGCAAGTTGGCTACCGCTCAGAATTTCCATCTTCTCAAGTTTCAACCTTGCCTCTGCCTCGTGGTGTGTATTCGAGCCATTTTTACTGATTCATTTTCTGGATACTTATTCTTTGTTTGTAAAGACTCAAAGTATTGATTTTGTTTTTGTTCATAACAAGGCATTTTTGTATAGCGATTTCTACAGTTAGATACTTATTTTGTGAAAGTTCTTCCCTCAAATTTTTATCAGAAAGTCCATAAATTAATTGATCCATTATCACAGTATCTCTGAAATCAGCATAATTACAGCCTTGTGCTATTAACTTGAGGTCTGTAATAAAATCAGTGATGGGCTCTCCGTTTCTCTGGCACCTATGTCAAAAGTTAAATCCAGCATCTCACCAGACTGACTTTTACAGTGTTCATCAAATTTTGTGACGATTACTTCTAATTTGGTGTTGTCTTCACCGCCTAAGGAATTAATGCAATTATAGATTTCTCGAGCTTCATGTTGTTCTGTTGAGAGTAGCAATGCTATTTTCGTTACATCAGAGGCTGTGCTTAAATAATTAGCTGCGATACATATTTGGTACATCTGTTCAAACATTTTCCAGTTATAACTTAAATTACCGTTTGTTTCCAGCTGCCATGGAGCTCCAACGAGTTCCATCGAATCAGTTAGTCATTGAGGATCCATATGCTGCGAAGTCTTCCACAGTCGAATATCCGGTTTGAATTTTCTTCTCTTTTTGTCAAACCAATCTAACTAGTTCTTTTAAGGCCAACACTCCTGGTACCATCTTTCTTACACTCCTGTATTATCTTGATATACTACGGAGTGTAATATGTGTTACTCAAACCTCGGTTACTGAGGAGGTCTTCTGAATCTCAATGAAACTCGTCCAGTGGTAACAAAAGGTTTATTGAGTAACTATAACAATAATTGCATGAGTTCTTTACTTTAACATTGATACCGGTGATAAGGTTAACAAGATCTAACTACAGTAACTATACGTAACTCCATTAACCATCTGAACTAATCTGATACTGCCCTGGTCACAGTACACCCAAAAGAGAGAGAGAGAGAGAGACCCAGTGTGGGTGCCTTTATACCCCTGTTGGTCCGGCCCTCTGGTTATCATGTGGTGCAACTGATTACACATTGACCCCTTATTTACATGCACATACAGAGATCACAACAGAGGTTACAGAGGGTGAGGTTACGGGGGGGGGGGGGGGGCATTACGGGGGGAAGTTACGGGGGGGGGTCACAGGGGGTGTTACAGGGGAGGTTCCAGGGGGGAGGTTACAGGGGGGGGGGGTTACGGGAGGAGGTTACGGGGGGCTGGTTACAGGAGGGGTTACGGGGGAGGTTGCAGGGGGAGTTATGGGGGGGGTTACAGGGGGATTACAGGGGGGAGGTTACAGGGGGTGTTACGGGGGGGGGGGGGGGTTGCAGGGGATTACAGAGGGGGCTTACAGGGGAGGTTCCAGGTGGAGGTTGCGGGGGGGGTTACGGGAGGAGGTTACGGGGGGGGAGGGGTAACAGGGGGATTACAGGGGGGGGGTGACAGGGGAGGTTCCAGGGGGGAGGTTATGGGGGGTGTTACGGGGGGGGGGAGGTTACAGGGGGTGTTACGGGGGGGGTTACAGGGGGAGTTACGGGCGGGGGAGGTTACAGGGGGTGTTACGGGGGGGGAGGTTACAGGGGGATTACAGGGGGGGGTGACAGGGGAGGTTACGGGGGGAGGTTACAGGGGGGAGGGGTTACAGCAGGGAGGCTGCTGATGATATTGAAATTCATGCATATCAGATTCCGAATCTTTCCTGGCGGGAATCTGTTCAGTGGCTGGGGACTATCGCTCCAGGAAATCCCTCTTGAGCAATTCCCGTTTTGGTTTCTATTTTGAGCCCACAATGCCATTTACCCTCCTGGCAAATGGAGACTCATAATCCGGGCCGGAGAATCCGTACACAATCTTCGGATTCTCTGGGCTGAGGCATTTTTCACAATTCGAAGACAGAAACTATCAATCAGAAAGCTTTGGTGGGAAAGTTTAGTGAGAGGACATGTTTATTTTCCCTGAGTGGGAATGAGCTGTGTGCTGGAGTGCGAGAGGCTGTGCAATCAGAGGATGTGCAGAGACTGAGGGAGACAGTGTGTCTGTTGTCTGACCTCTCTCTCATCTACTCTATAAATGTCCTATCATATCTCCCTGGACGGTGCTGACTGTTTCTACACGTGGGGCTCTGTCTGGTTAATGGGACGGTGAGTACTTTTGCTGAGAAAGTGTGCTGCCTCTGCAGACAGTGTTACAAGGTGTGTAACATGAGAACAGCTCCACGTGTCTTTCCTTGGCAGCCGCCTTGCCTTTTGTCCAAGAACTTTAATAAAAGATATTTTAATGCACATTACATTTCAGCTGTTCAGTAATTTAAACAGTGAAATTGTATTCTAATTTCTGGATTATTGGATTCCTGCGACATGTGATATTAACTAAAGCTCGGGTGAGTTACAGTTTGTTCCAGGGTGACCTGGCAGGTTTGGCAATGTCCTTTGTCTGATCTTGATCAGTTGAAGATTTCAGATAGAGGGTCCGGGAAGAGGGGGATTTTCGGGGCGTTGCCTGGGTGACTGGGACTGACGGTTTGCTGGGGTTTTGGGGAAAGTCCCCACAGCTTCCTTAGTGGGGATTGTTCAGCCTCTCGACACCCAGTGACCCAGAATCCTTTGGGAAACGGACATTGCTTTGGGATTGTCCAGAACACAGAGAAATCTCACTCCAACTATTTCTGTTTTTCACAAAAAATCCTTTCCTCATTTCACTTGGAACCGGAATAATCTGGAACAAAAACAGAAAATGCTGGAAAACCTCAGCTGGCCTGGAATATCTGAGCAGGGAGAAACAGAGATGTTGGGCAGGATTGTCTGTCCCTGAGCATAAGTGTGTCATAATATACACACAGGTGTATGATGGAGTGCAGACAGGCAGTGATTGACACACAGGATGACCAGTGAACACACAGAACACAGCAGCCAATCACCAGACAGGACACGGCCACTATAAAGCCAGACGGCACTAGTTTTCCCGGGATCCAGCCTCTGAGACAGTCAGAGCCCGTGAGCAGGAACTAGAACATACACCATGTGGTAGTAAGATAGTCTGGTCAGGTTAGCCTCAGGTCTCCAGTCAACTCAGCATAGTGTCAACACACAGTTAAAGTATGTATTATAGTTAGTTGTTCAATAAAATCGAGTTGTATTTGTTCAAGTGTTGGAAGCCTGTCTCTCTCACTGCTGCAGTAAACGCAGTCCTCGTAGACCCAGCTTACCCAACACATCATGGTACCAGCGAGTCATGTTCGAGTTTGACGGACCAACCTTGAGATAATCTGCCTTTGACCAGCGATCAGCCATCCGGTAACATGGACAGTGTCCGCCCTCCCCCGCCGCTCCGCATCGCCGGCAACCTCGGTGCCAACTGGAAGAATTTCAAGCAGAAGTTCCAGCTGTATCTCGAAGCCACTGACCTCGAGGCCACATCGGATGCCAGAAAGATTGCTCTCTTCCTCTCTACAGCGGTGACCACACTATCCACATCTTCAACTCCCTTACATTCGCTGAAGGCGAAGACAAGACAAAATTTAAAACAGTCCTGCTGAAGTTCGACAGCCACTGTGACATTGAGGTCAATGAGAGCTTTGAACACTGTGTGTTCCAGCAAAGGCTTCAGGGTAAGGATGAACCTTTTCAGTCCTTCTTAACCCATCTCCGCATCCTCGCGCAGTCCTGCAACTACGGCTCCACTTCCGACTCCTTGATCTGCGACCAGATAGTTTTCGGGGTCGACTCCGATCCCCATCACCAGCAGCTCCTTAAAGTTAAGCAGCTCACCTTTGCCATCACCATTGAGACCTGCGTCCTACATGAAAATGTAGCACGCTAATAACCGGTACTCCCATATCAAGGTGGCAGAGATGGCGTAGCAAGACCCCCACGATGTGGAGCGGGTGCAGGCCGTAAAACAGCTCCAGGGCCTGAGTCTGGATGAGGGCGGCCATTTTGCCCGCTTTTCCCGGGCTCCTACGCATGCGCGCCACGATCAAGGGAACGGCGAGGCCGACGATCGAATTGCGCAGGTGCGCACATTGTTTGACCGCACCGCGCATGCGCGGTGGCGCACGGAGCATCCTGACGTCGACGCCATGACGTGCAACAACTGTGGCTCGCCCATTTAAAGTGGCAATGTCCCTCAAAATCTCGACGCTGTTTCCAGTGTGGCAAGCTTGGCCACTACGCAGCCCTTTGCAGATCTGCTCAACTGCCCACCTCACAGCGATCCCAGCCACAGCGCAGGAACGTCCGGTCAGTACAGCAACCCGTCACAGACTCCGACTCCGACATGGTTCCACATCCCAACACCGAGGATCTCACATCCCCATTCCGGATAGGCATCATCACCAAGCATACGCTGCTTTCCGCCAAAAAGGTGAAACAACTCCCAATCCTGAGCGTTGATCCGGACGACGAGTGATGTGCCACCCTTACGGTCAACAAGGCTCGCACACGCTTCAGGCTGGACACCGGCGCTTCAGCAAACCTCATTTCAAAGTCTGACCTTCACACCATCCGCATCAAGCCAAGCATTCTTCCACCGATCTGCCAGTTCTTTTACCGACCTCTACATTGGCGGCAGTTCCGCCCGTTCAAGTGCAGGCGGCTCTGACCCACCCTTGAGACGGTCAACCAGAATTCGTCACCCGCCACAGAGACTGAATTTATAGACTGAATGTTGCATTACCTTGTGATCCGTTTACACATCTGTACAGATTGCTTCTTCCTAACTTGTTGTATGCACTCTATCTGCACTAGACACCTTCCCATGTAAATACGTTCACATACTTTGTATATAGTCAGGCTCCTACTCACACACTCACTATTTATTGACCTATACACAATTTTTTTAAAAGTAAAAAAAAGGGGGAGATGTCGTAATATACACACAGGTGTATGATGGAGTGCAGACAGGCAGTGATTGACACACAGGATGACCAGTAAGCACACAGAACACAGCAGCCAATCACCAGACTGGACACGGCCACTATAAAGCCAGAGGGCACTAGTTTTCCCGCTCTCTCGGGATCCAGCCTCTGAGACAGTCAGAGCCCGTGAGCAGCAACTAGAACATACACCATGTGGCAGTAAGATAGTCTGGTCAGGTTAGCCTCAGGTCTCCAGTCAAGTCAGCATAGAGTCAGCCCACAGTTAAAGTATGTATTATAGTTAAGTGTTCAATAAAATTGAGTTGCATTTATTCAAGTGTTGGAAGCCTGTCTCTCTCACTGCTACAGTAAACGCAGTCCTCGTTGACCCAGCTTACCCAACACATCAAAGTGTTGATGCCCCGCAGGGTTCTTGGAGTTCCAGGACAGCAAAACTGGTGCTGCACCTGGAGCGATTCAGTGAGTGTGGAGGGGCCAATGTGGAACACAATCCATTCCAATCAGAACCGATAACGGATTATCCGGGTCCGTGATTGACACTCGGGAGGCTAACAAGCTGCAGCCGCACACACATTACACCCCCCCCCCCCACACACACACTCATCCCAGCCCCACACACACATTACACTCCCCACACACACTCATCCCAGCCCCACACACACATTACACTCCCCACACACACACTCACCCCAGCCCCACACACACATTACACTCCCCACACACACACACTCACCCCAGCCCCACACACACATTACACTCCCCACACACACTCATCCCAGCCACACACGCACATTACACTCCCCACACACACTCATCCCAGCCACACACACACATTACACTCCCCACACACACTCATCCCTGCTGCACACACACATTACACTCCCCACACACACTCATCCCAGCCTCACACACACATTACACTCCCCACACACACTCATCCCAGCCGCATACACACATTACACTCCCCACACACACTCATCCCAGCCTCACACACACATTACACTCCCCACAGACACTCATCCCAGCCGCACACACACATTACACTCCCCACACACACTCATCCCAGCTGCACACACATTACACTCCCCACACACACTCATCCCAGCCACACACACACATTACACTCCCCCCACACACTCATCCCAGCCCCACACACACATTACACCTCCCCCACACACACTCATCCCAGCCACACACACATTACACTCCCCACACACACTCATCCCAGCCGCACACACACATTACACTCCCCACACACACATTACACTCATCCCAGTCGCACACACACATTACACTCCCCACACACACTCATCCCTGCCGCACACACACATTACACTCCCCACACACACACTGATCCCAGCCACACACACACATTACACTCCCCACACACACTCATCCCAGCCGCACACACACATTACACTCCCCACACACACTCATCCCAGCCCCACACACACATTACACTCCTCACACACACTCATCCCAGCCGCACATACACATTACACTCCCCACACACACTCATCCCAGCCGCACATACACATTACACTCCCCACACACACACACACATTACACTCCCCACACACACTCCTCCCAGCCGCACACACACTACACTCCCCACACACACTCATCCCAGCCCCACACACACATTACACTCCACACACACACTCATCCCAGCCGTACACACACATTACACTCCCCACACACACTCATCCAGCCGCATACACACATTACACTCCCCACACACACTCATCCCAGCCGCACACACACATTACACACCCCACACACACTCATCCCAGCCTCGCACACACATTACACTCCCCACACACACTCATCCCAGCCGCACACACACATTACACTCCCCACACACACTCATCCCAGCCGCACACACACATTACACTCCCCACACACACTCATCCCAGCCCCACACACACACATTACACTCCCCACATACACTCATCCCAGCCCCACACACACACATTACACTCCCCACACACACTCATCCCAGCCGCGCACACACATTACACTCCCCACACACACTCATCCCTGCCGCACACACACATTACACTCCCCACACACTCATCGCAGCCCCACACACACATTACACTCCCCACACACACTCATCCCAGCCGCACACACACATTACACTCCCCACACACACTCATCCCAGCCGCACACACATTACACTCCCCACACACACACTCATCCCAGCCACACACACACATTACACTCCCCACACAGACATTACACTCCCCACACACACTCATCCCAGCCGCACACACATTACACTCCCCACACACACTCATCCCAGCCACACACACACTTTACACTCCCCACACACACTCATCCCAGCCGCACACACACATTACACTCCCCACACACACTCATCCCAGCCGCACACACATTACACTCCCCACACACACTCATCCCAGCCGCACACACACATTACACTCCCCACACAAACTCATCCCAGCCTCACATACACATTACACTCCCCACACACACTCATCCCAGCCTCACATACACATTACACTCCCCACACACACTCATCCCAGCCTCACACACACATTACACTCCCCACACACATAGAACATAGAACAGTACAGAACAGGCCCTTCGGCCCTCAATGTTGTGCCGAGCCATGATCACCCCACTTAAACCCACGTAACCCGCATACCCGTAACCCAACAATCCCCCCATTAACCTTACACTACGGGCAATTTAGCATGGCCAATCCACCTAACCCGCACATCTTTGGACTGTGGGAGGAAACCGGAGCACCCGGAGGAAACCCACGCACACACGGGGAGGACGTGCAGACTCCACACAGACAGTGACCCAGCCGGGAATCGAACCTGGGACCCTGGAGCTGTGAAGCATTGATGCTAACCACCATGCTACCGTGAGGCCCACACTCATCCCAGCCGCACACACATTACACTCCCCACACTACTCATCCAGCCGCACACACACATTACACTCCCCACACACACTCATCCCAGCCGCACACACACATTACACTCCCCACACACACTCATCCCAGCCGCACACACACATTTCACTCCCCACACACACTCATCCCAGCCGCACACACTCCCCACACACACTCATCCCAGCCGCACACACACATTACACTCCCCACACACACTCATCCCAGCCGCACACACACATTACACTCACCACACACTCATCCCAGCCCCACACACACATTACACTCCCCACACACACTCATCCCAGCAACACACACACATTACACTCCCCACACACACTCATCCAGCCGCACACACACATTACACTCCCCACACACACTCATCCCAGCCCCACACACACATTACACTCCCCAAACACACTCATCCCAGCCCCACACACACATTACACTCCCCACACACACTCATCCCAGCCCCACACACACATTACACTCCCCACACACACTCATCCCAGCCGCACACAGACATTACACTCCCCACCCACGCTCATCCCAGCCCCAGACACACATTACACTCCCCACACACACTCACCCCAGCCCCACACACACATTACACTCCCCACACACACTCATCCCAGCCGCACACACACATTACCCTCCCCACACACACTCATCCCAGCCGCACACATACATTACACTCTCCACACACACTCACCCCAGCCGCAAACACACATTACACTCCCCACACACACTCATCCCAGCCGCACACACACATTACACTCCCCACACACACTCACCCCAGCCCCACACACACATTACACTCCCCACACACACTCATCCCAGCCGCACACACATTACACTCCCCACACACAGTCATCCCAGCCGTACACACATACATTACACTCCCCACACACACTCACCCCAGCCGCAAACACACATTACACTCCCCACACACACTCATCCCAGCCGCACACACATTACACTCCCCACACACAGTCATCCCAGCCGCACACACATACATTACACTCCCCACACACGCTCATCCCAGCCGCACACACAATTACACTCCCCACACACACTCACCCCAGCCCCACACACATTACACTCCCCACACACACTCATCCCAGCCCCACACACATTACACTCCCCACACACACTCATCCCAGCCACACACACACATTACAAGACTCATTGCTGCTACTTCAGCATTTCTAGAGCCCACCAGCCCCTTGAATGGATCTGAGAAGGGAATCTCGAGGAATCCGGTAGCATCTGGTCTGTTGTGACCCAATTGAGAGAGGTTTCCTCGACGTGCACTTTGTTGATAGAAAGTATATCTGAGGATGTTGTATAGAATATGCCTACTGGTGATCATGACTCAAGGATCAAACTAATTGAGTGGGAAGTCGGAGTTCTGACATGTGGAGGCTGATTTGGAAATATTGTGAATTACACCTGGTGGCACATTCATACGGTAAGAAATGCCAGTGCCTGTAACAACATGAGGCTTATCTTTGTCGGATCGGTGAATTAAAGTTAAATTTACCTCTTTGTTTGAAATATCCTTCACCTGTCAATTAGGGGAGGCAAAGGCACAATGGGATTGTCACTGGATTAGTAACTCAGAGATCCAGAGGAATATTCTGGGGACAAGGGTTTCAATCCCACCACAGCCAATTGGTGAGATTGCAGAACATAAGAACATAAGAACATAAGAACTAGGAGCAGGAGTAAGCCATCTGGCCCCTCGAGCCTGCTCCGCCATTCAATTAGATCATGGCTGATCTTTTGTGGACTCAGCTCCACTTTCCGGCCCGAACACCATAACCCTTAATCCCTTTATTCTTCAAAAAACTATCTATCTTTACCTTAAAACATTTAATGAAGGAGCCTCAACTGCTTCACTGGGCAAGGAATTCCATAGATTCACAACCCTTTGGGTGAAGAAGTTCCTCCTAAACTCAGTCCTAAATCTACTTCCCCTTATTTTGAGGCTATGTCCCCTAGTTCTGCTTTCACCCGCCAGTGGAAACAACCTGCCCGCGTCTATCCTATCTATTCCCTTCATAATTTTATATGTTTCTATAAGATCCCCCCTCATCCTTCTAAATTCCAATGAGTCAAGTACTGACAGATGCTGAATGTGGGACAAACACAACTCCACAACACAGGGCACATACTTCACAAATACTTCGCATAGTTTAACAGCAGCTGATGTATGGAAGTGATATTGGTGCCAGTGATCATTAAAAACTGGAACCTTTCTGCATGAAGTGAGTATTCTGGAGAATTGAGAGTTTGGTTTTGGAATCAATCTCTTGTCAGGCATCAAACATCAATCTTCACTGTTGACCTTTTACACATCTGAGATTGGCAACATTAACTCCATTCATTGGTTTAAAGGTTTGTGTGAAGTCAGCTTTTCATTTGTAAACGGAATCCTTTCCTTATCATTGAGCTGGGAGTTCACAGTCAATATCTTCCAGTCATTTCACTCTGAGAAATTCACATTGAAATACTGACTGAGTGGAGAGAGCTCCCACAGCCCAGGAAGATGTGACATGACCTTTCAATTCATTCCCAAAACTGCAGATGGTTCGAGCGGAAATCAAACCAGGCGACGATAGAGAGATTCAGCAGCTCAGGAGGCAGCTGGAGATAGAGAAACACAGAGTTCAGGGGAAAGGTACTAAAATCAACTGGCCTCTGATTTGGAATGAGCCCTCAGTACTGACCCTCTGACAGTGCAGCACTCCCTCAGCACTGACCCTCTGACAGTGACGCACTCCCTCAGTACTGACCCTCTGACAGTGCGGCACTCCCTCAGTACTGACCCTCTGACAGTGGGGCACTCTCTCAGTACTGACCCTCTGACAGTGCAGCACTCCCTCAGCACTGACCCTCTGACAGTGACGCACTCCCTCAGTACTGACCCTCTGACAGTGCAGCACTCCCTCAGTACTGACCCTCTGACAGTGCAGCACTCCCTCAGTACTGACCCTCTGACAGTGCAGCACTCCCTCAGTACTGACCCTCTGACAGTGCCACACTCCCTCAGTACTGACCCTCTGACAGTGCAGCACTCCCTCATTACTGACCCACTGACTGCGTCGTTCCTCAGTACTGACCCTCTGACAGTGCAGCATTCCCTCAGTACTGACCCTCTGACAGTGCAGCATTCCCTCAGTACTGACCCTCTGACAGTGCTGCACTCCCTCAGGACTGACCCTCTGACAGTGCAGCATTCCCTCAGTACTGACCCTCTGACAGTGCAGCACTCCCTCAGTACTGACCCTCTGACAGTGCGGCACTCCCTCAGTACTGACCCTCTGACAGTGCAGCACTCCCTCAGTACTGACCCTCTGACAGTGCGGCACTCCCTCAGTACTGACCCTCTGACAGTGCAGCACTCCCTCAGTACTCACCCTCTGACAGTGCAGCACTCTCTCAGTACTGTCCTGGGTAATCATATCTCTGCAATGTCCAGTAATATATCAGTCCTGGGTAATCTCTGCAATGTCCAGTAATATATCAGTCCTGGGTAATCCTATCTCTGCAATGTCCAGTAATATATCAGTCCTGGGTAATCTCTGCAATGTCCAGTAATATATCAATCCTGGGCAATCTCTGCAATGTCCAGTAATATATCAGTCCTGGGTAATCTCTGCAATGTCCAGTAATATATCAGTCCTGGGTAATCTCTCCAATGTCCAGTAATATATCAGTCCTGGGTAATCCTATCTCTGCAATGTCCAGTAATATATCAGTCCTGGGTAATCCTATCTCTGCAATGTCCAGTAATATATCAATCCTGGGTAATCCTATCTCTGCAATGTCCAGTAATATATCAGTCCTGGGTAATCTCTGCAATGTCCAGTAATATATCAATCCTGGGTAATCTCTGCAATGTCCAGTAATATATCAGTCCTGGGTAATCCTATCTCTGCAATGTCCAGTAATATATCAGTCCTGGGTAATCCTATCTCTGCAATGTCCAGTAATATATCAGTCCTGGGTAATCTCTGCAATGTCCAGTAATATATCTGTCCTGGGTAAACTCCGCAATGTCCAGTAATATATCAGTCCCGGGTAATCTCTGCAATGTCCAGTAATATATCAGTCCTGGGTAATCTCTGCAATGTCCAGTAATATATCAGTCCTGGGTAATCTCTGCAATGTCCAGTAATATGTCAGTCCTGGGTAATCTCTGCAATGTCCAGTAATATATCAGTCCTGGGTAATCCTATCTCTGCAATGTCCAGTAATATATCAGTCCTGGGTAATCTCTGCAATGTCCAGTAATATATCAGTCCTGGGTAATCTCTGCAATGCCCAGTAATATATCAGTCCTGGGTAATCTCTGCAATGTCCAGTAATATATCAGTCCTGGGTAATCTCTGCAATGTCCAGTAATATATCAGTCCTGGGTAATCCTATCTCTGCAATGTCCAGTAATATATCAGTCCTGGGTAATCTCTGCAATGTCCAGTAATATATCAGTCCTGGGTAATCTCTGCAATGCCCAGTAATATATCAGTCCTGGGTAATCTCTGCAATGTCCAGTAATATATCAGTCCTGGATAATCCTATCTCTGCAATGTCCAGGAATATATCAATCCTGGGTAATCTCTGCAATGTCCAGGAATATATCAGTCCTGGGTAATCTTATCTCTGTCATGTTCAATGATATATCAGTCCTGATTAAGCAGATTTGAGTTAAATAATCTCCAATTAGTGCCTCATAATTGTCTGACTGCCGACACATTAGGAACAGATTCAGTCGAGTTAGTTTGTGTGAATACAAATCACCTCAATGAACACTGACTGAATGCTAATCCAAACCAATCTTCCTTTAAACACTGCTGTACATTTAACTGACATCCCATAATGACCCAGCTCTCAGTGTGTTTCTGGATCACATCCACCGTCTGTGAGTGAAGCCCTCTGCAGCCGATCAGCCCAGACGTTCTCAGCCTGGAAAGTGTGGATGGTTTGTGGAGCCGGGATTGTCTCCAACACAAATTCCATTTTTAATGTTGGGACAGGAAGAGACTCTTTGTTCCCATGTCAATCCCAGTGAAACTGCATTCTGGCCAAATCAGGGTGTTTGACAATAAATCCAGACCGTAATTAACACGAGGGGAAAGAATTTGAGCTTCAATCCCAATTGTTTCAACTAACAGCCACTAATGGGCCAATGTGATTAACATTGATTGGAACGAGCAGCTGAATTATTGATGCTGAGAAATTATATCCACAATTCTTAATTGGCAATAAAAACATCAATAGTTATTCCTTAGTTATTGCAAATGTGTTCATTCGAACAGGTCAGACCCAGAATTGACCGTTCACCCCAAAACAAACTAACATCTCCTAACCTGACTGTAACCATTCACACCCCCACTGCTCCCCCCTAACCTGACTGTAACCATTCACACCCTCACTGCTCTCCCCTAACCGGACTGTAACCATTCACACCCCCACTGCTCCCCCCTAACCTGACTGTAACCATTCACACCCCCACTGCTCCCTCCTAACCTGACTGTAACCATTCACACCCCCACTGCTCTCTCCTAACCTGACTGTAACCATTCACACCCCCACTGCTCCCTCCTAACCTGACTGTAACCATTCACACCCCCACTGCTCCCCCCTAACCTGACTGTAACCATTCACACCCCCACTGCTCCCTCCTAACCTGACTGTAACCATTCACACCCCCACTGCTCCCTCCTAACCTGACTGTAACCATTCACACCCCCACTGCTCCCCCCTAACCTGACTGTAACCATTCACACCCCCACTGCTCCCCCCTAACCTGACTGTAACCATTCACACCCTCACTGCCCCCCCCCTAACCTGACTGTAACCATTCACACCCCCACTGCTCCCCCCTAACCTGACTGTAACCATTCACACCCCCACTGCTCCACCCTAACCTGACTGTAACCATTCACACCCTCACTGCCCCCCCCCTAACCTGACTGTAACCATTCACACCCCCACTGCTCCCCCCTAACCTGACTGTAACCATTCACACCCCCACTGCTCTCTCCTAACCTGACTGTAACCATTCACACCCTCACTGCTCTCTCCTAACCTGACTGTAACCATTCACACCCCCACTGCTCCCCCCTAACCTGACTGTAACCATTCACACCCTCACTGCTCTCCCCTAACCTGACTGTAACCATTCACACCCTCACTGCCCCCCCCCTAACCTGACTGTAACCATTCACACCCCCCCCCCCCACTGCTCCCCCCTAACCTGACTGTAACCATTCACCCCCCCTCACTGCTCCCCCCTAACCTGACTGTAACCATTCACACCCTCACTGCTCTCTCCTAACCTGACTGTAACCATTCACACCCCCACTGCTCCCCCCTAACCTGACTGTAACCATTCACACCGTCACTGCTCCCCCCTAACCTGACTGTAACCATTCACACCCCCACTGCTCCCCCCTAACCTGACTGTAACCATTCACACCCTCACTGCCCCCCCCCTAACCTGACTAACCATTCACACCCCCACTGCTCTCTCCTAACCTGACTGTAACCATTCACACCCCCACTGCTCCCCCCTAACCTGACTGTAACCATTCACACCCTCACTGCCCCCCCCTAACCTGACTGTAACCATTCACACCCTCACTGCTCTCTCCTAACCTGACTGTAACCATTCACACCCCCACTGCTCCCCCCTAACCTGACTGTAACCATTCACACCCTCACTGCCCCCCCCCCAACCTGACTGTAACCATTCACACCCCCACTGCTCCCTCCTAACCTGACTGTAACCATTCACACCCCCACTGCTCCCCCCTAACCTGACTGTAACCATTCACACGCCCACTGCTCCCCCCTAACCTGACTGTAACCATTCACACCCCCACTGCTCCCCCCTAACCTGACTGTAACCATTCACAACCCCACTGCTCCCCCCCAACCTGACTGTAACCATTCACACCCCCACTGCTCCCTCCTAACCTGACTGTAACCATTCACACCCCCACTGCTCTCTCCTAACCTGACTGTGACCATTCACACCCCCACTGCTCTCCCCTAACCTGACTGTAACCATTCACACCCTCACTGCTCTCCCCTAACCTGACTGTAACCATTCACCCCCCCCCCCCCACTGCTCCCCCCCAACCTGACTGTAACCATTCACACCCCCACTGCTCCCTCCTAACCTGACTGTAACCATTCACACCCCCACTGCTCCCCCCCAACCTGACTGTAACCATTCACACCCCCACTGCTCCCCCCTAACCTGACTGTAACCATTCACACCCCCACTGCTCCCCCCCAACCTGACTGTAACCATTCACACCCCCACTGCTCCCTCCTAACCTGACTGTAACCATTCACACCCCCATTGCTCCCTCCTAACCTGACTGTAACCATTCACACCCCCATTGCTCCCTCCTAACCTGACTGTAGCAATTCACACCCCCACTGCTCCCCCCTAACCTGACTGTAACCATTCACACCCCCACTGTTCCCCCTAACCTGACTGTAACCATTCACACCCCCACTGCTCTCTCCTAACCTGACTGTAACCATTCACACCCCCACTGCTCCCCCCTAACCTGACTGTAACCATTCACACCCCCACTGCTCTCTCCTAACCTGACTGTAACCATTCACACCCCCACTGCTCTCTCCTAACCTGACTGTAACCATTCACACCCCCACTGCTCCCTCCTAACCTGACTGTAACCATTCACACCCCCACTGCTCCCCCCTAACCTGACTGTAACCATTCACACCCCCACTGCTCCCTCCTAACCTGACTGTAACCATTCACACTGTCACTGCTCCCCCCTAACCTGACTGTAACCATTCACACCCCCACTGCTCCCCCCTAACCTGACTGTAACCAATCACACCCCCACTGCTCCCTCCTAACCTGACTGTAACCATTGACACCCCCACTGCTCCCCCCTAACCTGACTGTAACCATTCACACCCCCACTGCTCCCCCCTAACCTGACTGTAACCATTCACACCCCCACTGCTCCCCCCTAACCTGACTGTAACCATTCACACCCCCACTGCTCCCTCCTAACCTGACTGTAACCATTCACACCCCCACTGCTCCCCCCTAACCTGACTGTAACCATTCACACCCCCACTGCTCCCTCCTAACCTGACTGTAACCATTCACACCCCCACTGCTCCCCCCTAACCTGACTGTAACCATTCACACCCCCACTGCTCCCCCCTAACCTGACTGTAACCATTCACACCCTCACTGCTCCCTCCTAACCTGACTGTAACCATTCACACCCCCACTGCTCCCCCCTAACCTGACTGTAACCATTCACACCCTCACTGCTCTCTCCTAACCTGACTGTAACCATTCACACCCCCACTGCTCCCCCCTAACCTGACTGTAACCATTCACACCCCCACTGCTCCCCCCTAACCTGACTCTAACCATTCACACCCCCACTGCTCTCTCCTAACCTGACTGTAACCATTCACCCCCCCCCCCACTGCTCCCCCCTAACCTGACTGTAACCATTCACACCCCCACTGCTCTCCCCTAACCTGACTGTAACCATTCACACCCCCACTGCTCCCCCCTAACCTGACTGTAACCATTCACACCCCCACTGCTCCCCCCTAACCTGACTGTAACCATTCACACCCCCACTGCTCCCCCCTAACCTGACTGTAACCATTCACACCCCCACTGCTCCCCCCTAACCTGACTGTAACCATTCACACCCTCACTGCTCCCCCCTAACCTGACTGTAACCATTCACACCCCCACTGCTCCCCCCTAACCTGACTGTAACCATTCACACCCCCACTGCTCCCTCCTAACCTGACTGTAACCATTCACACCCCCACTGCTCCCCCCTAACCTGACTGTAACCATTCACACCCCCACTGCTCTCTCCTAACCTGACTGTAACCATTCACACCCCCACTGCTCTCCCCTAACCTGACTGTAACCATTCACCCCCTCACTGCTCTCTCCTAACCTGACTGTAACCATTCACACCCCCACTGCTCCCCCCTAACCTGACTGTAACCATTCACACCCCCACTGCTCTCTCTCCTAACCTATTACCCCGCAGTGCTGCCCATAGTTACTCCCACTGTTACTTTGTGTATTTCTGCTGTTTTTACTGAATTGATTGAGATGTAGAAACAGCTCCAGCTTTGACATCCTTTAGTTCAGGAATTGACAGAATTCTGGCGTTGATGTGACGAGGGGTCGGTGTGTCGATGGGGAGAATGTTTTGTGTTGGGGTGGGTTTGAAAGGTTACAGGAATGAGGAAGGTGTTTTTACGGATAGTTATTCCTGGGATTCTCGGACTCAGGGACACAGTCGGTCCGGAATCTGCACTGTGCTCTCAGCACTAACCAATCACTCCCCATTCTGTCAAACCCAGAATGTGACAAAAACAAATTAAAATCCAGGGACCCCTCGACGACAGAAATCCAATTTCTACAAAGAATCCAGTTAATGGGAAAAAGGTAACTTTTAATTTGAAAGTGTTTCAGTGACAGGAGGGAGGGTAACCAGAGGGACACAGATTGGAGAGAATGGGTAAAAGAAGCAGAGGGGGAGATGAGGAGAATGTTTTTTACACAGCGTGTTGTGAGGTGATTCATTTTGGAAGGACACATTTGAATGTGGATTACAGGGTTAACAACAGGGTTCTGAACAATGTGGAGGAGCAGAGAGATCTCGGAGTTCATGTCCATAGACCTCTGAAAGTTGCCACCCAAGTGGACAGAGCTGTGAGGAAGGCCTATAGTGTGTTTGCATTTATTAACAGGGGGCTTGAGTTTAAGAGCCGTGAGGTTATGCTGCAACTGCACAAGACCTTGGTTAGACCACATTTGGAGTATTGTCTGCAGTTCTGGTCACCTCATTATTTATTTATTTATTTTTTAATATAAATTTAGAGTACCCAATTATTTTTCCAATTATGGGGCAATTTAGCGTGGCCGATCCACCTATCCTGCACATCTTTGGGTTGTGGGGGTGAAACCCACGCAGACACGGGGAGAATGTGCAAACTCCTCACAGACAGTGACCCAGGGCCGGGATTTGAACCCGGGTCCTTAGCGCCGTAGGCAGCAATGCTAACCACTGTGTCACCGTGCTGCCCCGGTCACCTCATTATAGGAAGGATGTGGAAGCATTGGAAAGGGTGCAAAGGAGATTTACCAGGATGCTGCCTGGATTGCAGGATAGGTCTTCTGAGGAAAGGTTGAGGGAGCTAGGGCTTTTCTCTTTGGAGCGGAGGAGGATGAGAGGTGACTTAATTGAGGTGTGTAAGATGATGAGAGGGATAGATAGAGTGGACGTTCAGAGACTATTTCCTCGGGTGGATGTAGCTGTGACAAGGGGGCATAACTATACGGTTCATGGTGGAAGCTATAGGAGGGATGTCCGAGGCAGGTTCTTTACTCAGAGAGTGGTTGGGGTGTGGAACGCACTCCCAGCTACGGTAGTGGAGTTGGACACTTCAGGAACTTTCAAGCGGTTATTGGATAGGCATATGGAGTGCACTAGAATGATTGGGAGTTGGTTGATTTGATCTTAGTTTCAGACTAGTTCGGCACAACATTGTGGGTCGAAGGGCCTGCACTGTGCTGTACTGTTCTATGTTCTATGAGTTGTTGTGATCTGGAAGGTGCTGCCTGAAAGGGCGGTGGAAGCAGATTCAATAATAACTTTCCAAAGGCAATTGTTAAATAATTGAAGGGGAAACTGTAACGGTCTTGTTGCCAATCAGCTCTGGAGTAATGTTGCCAATTAATAATGATGATCTTTAGAGTCGACAGGTACCAAATGATACCACCACACGGCTTTACCAGATATCGATCAAAGGACCACACAACCACTTAGTCAGTTCAAGTTCAAAGATGGTTTATTTACACACAAGGATTACTTTGACATGCAACACAAAACAGTACAAGTTAATCTACACCTAATAACTACAATAACCTATACTTAACTTCAGGGCAACTGGCTCTATTCAGATGGACAAGGCCTTTGTCCGGATCTTGCGTGGCTGGGTGTAAGAAGTGGCTCTGTTTCTGCTGGGATCATCCGTCTGGGAGCGATCGTTGGTCTTGAACTTGTCTGTCTGGTCGTTGTGCTGCACTTGGGTTGGCGTAGGCCGGATCCAGGAGACACTGAGCACATGTCTGTGTCTCTTCTTATCCCTCTGGGATTTCGCGCTCTTTGGGGCAGTCCTTAACTTGGACCCAATAATTCGACAGGCTTCGATCACTGCCTTCGATTTTGGAAAATAAAAGTGCCTTGATGGCTGGGCGTGTCCTGAGGGGTCATTGACCTTGGCTGTTTGGGCTTTCTTAGCAAAGGGAGTGGCGCTGGTTAGTCTGAATCTGTATCAGTTACCTGAGTACAGTCCAATTGTTCTGGGAAATTGGCCATTAGAATGCAAATGAGCAGGGGTTTTGATCGCGTCCAGCTATCTGGGTTGCAAATACACACACAAGCTCGGAATGTGTCTGACGCCTGGGTTGGCCATAATTCCCATGGTCCTTTGCAGGTGGCCATCTGAGATGGCTACAGATTCCAGGAAAGAGCTGGGGGAATGGGACTAATTGGATAGTTTATTCACTGAGTTAGCAGAGACACGATGGGCTGAATGGCCTCTTTCTGATCTGAACGATTCTATGTTTGATGATAATTGAGGCGATGTTGAGGGGGAATCTCACAGCTCATCCCGGGACACAGTCTGGATTTGGGAGTGTTTATGTTGAATGTTCGCCATCCAGTCATTTAAATTCAGTCATTATCATTCCACAGGGTGTGGTGTCATAGGGTCAGCTCCCTATTCTCACTGCATATCCCACTCTGTCCTGGGTCAGCTCCTGATTCTCACTGTATATCCCACTCTGTCCTGGGTCAGTTCCCTATTCTCACTGCATATCCCACTCTGTCCTGGGTCAGCTCCCTATTCTCACTGTATATCCCACTCTGTCCTGGGTCAGCTCCCTATTCTCACTGTATATCCCACTCTGTCCTGGGTCAGCTCCTGATTCTCACTGTATATCCCACTCTGTCCTGGGTCAGCTCCCTATTCTCACTGTATATCCCGCTCTGTCCTGGGTCAGCTCCTGATTCTCACTGTATATCCCACTCTGTCCTGGGTCAGCTCCTGATTCTCACTGTATATCCCACTCTGTCCTGGGTCAGCTCCCTATTCTCACTGTATATCCCACTCTGTCCTGGGTCAGCTCCCTATTCTCACTGTATATCCCACTCTATCCTGGGTCAGCTCCCTATTCTCACTGTATATCCCGCTCTGTCCTGGGTCAGCTCCTGATTCTCACTGTATATCCCACTCTGTCCTGGGTCAGCTCCTGATTCTCACTGTCTATCCCACTCTGTCCTGGGTCAGCTCCCTATTCTCACTGTATATCCCGCTCTGTCCTGGGTCAGCTCCTGATTCTCACTGTATATCCCACTCTGTCCTGGGTCAGATCCTGATTCTCACTGTATATCCTGTAGCCATGCTGGCCACGCAAAATGGACACTGAGCCAAACTAAGATGGAAGGCAGCAGGGAAAGCCTGTTGAGTAAGAACAGACAGCCTGCTCTCAACTAATTAGCATTTTGCAAACAGCAAACCAGTTTTCTGGCCAGGTGCAGATCTCCAGCCAAAGGTGTTAATGGCAAAGCGCTTAACATCCTGATGAGGCGGCCCAGATCCAGACACAAACAATGGCAACATTTCCATCTCAATGTAGCAGTTAATTGGTGGAGTAGACAGGATGGCACCAGAGTAACAAATATCGAAACCACCCCCCCCAACATCGAGGAAAGCCCCGCATTGGAGGATTTCGAAGGTAGCCGTTTGGAAACGTTCCAATCGGTACCGAAAGGTAGAGCCCGCCTAGAAGGGGGCAAGGACATTAGAGAGGGGTATAAAAGCAAATCCCCCACAGAGCCCCGGTCTGTTAAACCCGTGCTCCGGCTCTGACTGACATCTTGCATCCTGACTCCAACCGTTGAGCACCAGCCGCCGAAACCGTAAGTTCAACGCTCGCTACGCGATCCAAGCCCACTAGACTCCCAAGTACCAGAACGCTTGCTGAAGGCTGCAGACAAAACCAGGACGAAGGCCTCGTTCTCTGACCTTGCCTGTTCCTGTTAGATAAGTATTCTGTTTGCTTAAGTTTAGTTATAGCTTAGTCTCTTAGTGTGTGCATGAGTATTTATTATAACTGTATAATAAATATTGATCGTTTGAACTTTACTAATCGGTGTATAGCTTTTATTTGTGTGAACCCTTGAGGACCTGTGTTTCGTGCAACATTTAGTGGCGACATCCGCCGGGACCCTGTTGTAAGTGGAAACACCACAGTGTCCAGGACCCTGAAATTTGAATTAGAACTCCAAATTGCAGAGAAAGAAAGAGATCACAAGTATTCAAGGTGTTCAAAATAATAAGCGTAATTCGGAAGTGTGTTTAGTGCATGCGTACTAACAGGGCTGTAAGGTAAAACTGAAAGCTTTTTGTTGCGACAAACTTTCGGTAGTTTTGTGATCGGAAAATAGCGTAAGCCGTACCCTTTTCTCGAAACACCACCCCAGCAACCCCCTGTTCCAAATTATAAAAAGAGAGTCAGAGGAAATGGCCATGCAGGCAATGGAACGTCTGATGGATCCAGCAAAGTTTGTGGTCGCAGCGACCAGCAGCAGTAGCAGAGTAGGCCAGTGTCCCACGTGGGAGCTGGAACTCCGCAAACATCTGCAGGGAAAGGGATGGCCCCTTTGGAAAGAGTTTTGTGCAAATGAGGAGACAGGTCCCGGGAGTATAGGTCATACTTGGTGGGAGAACCTCTCTCAAATACACAAAAAGAGTTTAGGTAAAGCACGCAAGCCGATGGCGATTGTGTCCTGCTTGGCACAGTTGCGAGGCGCAGAGGAGGTCATCAGGACGCTCCGGGCAGATTTAGAGGAAAGGAACCGAATGAGTAAGGTCGATGTCAGGGACATCGAGAAAGAAAACCTGGAATTAAAAGGGAAGTTGGCAGAGAAGGATAGAGAGGTGGATGATGCCAAGAGGGCTCACCAGTCTTGTCTAGCTCATCTGAGCAGTTCCCAGACCCAGTATGAGAAAGCCTATCAGGACGTGCAACGTGCCGTTCTGATAAGACAGGAATCGGAAAAGCAGGTGGAGGCATTGCAGAGGCAATGTTCCGATCTCAAAGCAGCTTTGAGAGCACTCCATGCTGCAACGACCGAACAAAGACAAAGCACAGTTGACCACGCGAAATGCAGGAAACAGATTGCGGAACTGCAATCTCTGCTTTCGGTGCAGAATGGCTTCCAAAGCACCTTTGGAGCACAGTTAGATGGGGAAAACGCCCCAGATTGGCAGGAATTAAGCGAGACAGCGCAGCGTTATGTTCAGGGAACATGTGCGCCAGCAGCTCAGCAGAAACGACAGGCACCCCAACCCCCCACAGCTCAGATCATAACCGCACCCATGAATCCCGTAACCACACAGAGGAAAGCCGAATCAGAAGGCGACCCAGACATAACTTACACCACCCCTTTAACAGTAACCCAGCTAAGGGACGCTTGTGAAAAGATCACTCCGTTCCTCCCCACCGCAGACCCCCACCAGTTTTTCGCTAAAGTAAAACAGCAGGCTACCATGTACGGCCTGGATGAGAGAGAGCAGGTTAAGCTCACCGTGCTGAGCTTAGACCAGAGTGTAGTAGCAGCCCTCCCCGACCCACAGAACGTGGCAGGAGGCAGCCTAGAGGAGATGCACACTGCCATTTTAGATGCCATAGGGTACAATAGAGGTGACCCCGTAGAAGGATTGAATAAGTGCAGGCAGAAGAGATCCGAACACCCCACAGCATTCGCAGGAAGGCTGTGGATTCACTTCAGCGCAGTTTTCGGACAGCTAGATAGAGCGCATTTAACCCGTGAAAACATGGTTAAGTGGACGCGCACAATTATCTCACACGCAACAGAAGCAGGACAGAGCGCTTGCAATAGTTACGACCCCTCAGAAGAAGCCCATAACGAAAAATGGGTCCTGAAAAGATTGTCCCGCGCTTGGGAGCAATCGCTTCAGGCAAAAGGAAAGGTTAGATCCCCAGAAGAGGCTCAGGCTGCTGCAGATATCCAAGCAGTCAGAGAGCACCAGAAGCCCGCATGGGTAAATGAAGGCAAGAGCAGCCCTCAACAGAAAGGTCAGGAATGCTATAACTGTGGACAGTTAGGGCATTGGGCAAAAGAGTGTAATGCACCCCAGCGATCTCAGAGAGGCCAGCAGACAGGCACTCTGAACCGCAACAAAGCAAAACCCATCCACAATGTAGTAGTACAGTCAGGACCCACCAATGTGGACGAGACGAACTGACGGTGTTCGGGCTCCCCCACTTGGGTCTGTGACACACTATGGGACTCATCAGGGAGGCCCGTAGTCACAGCAAAAGTCAAAGGGAAGCCCATAGAGTTACTGTGGGACACAGGAGGATCCCGCACCACCATTAACTCCACAACCACGGCACACTCAGACACGTGGCCGACCACCTCCACCATCACACTTAGCGGGTTCACCGGACACTCGCAGCAGGGACATATCACAGCACCCGTAGCGATCCAGCTAGGGAACATTAGCACAAGGCACCCCGTAGTTCTAGTAAATCTTCCCCGGACAGCAGAACACATCCTGGGGATCGATTTTATGAACGCTCACAGCTTGTCGTTCGACCCAGTGAACCAGTGTGTCTGGCGAATGGCGAGATCAGACAGAGCCCCAGCCACCCTCACAGTAGGAGACTACGCTAATCGGATTAGCGCAGTGGGAGAGTACTCATTCGACCTGACTACACTCCACACCGACAGACAAATTAAGGCCCTACTAAACAAACACAGGACAGCATTTGCAAGTCACCGTCATGACTGTGGCAGAATGACTGGACAAGTTCATGTTACCGGACAGGACCCCCGACCGCAAAAGCAATATAGATTTCCCCTCGAGGCAGAGGTGGAAATAGAAAAGGTTATAGGTAGCTTGTTGGACCAAGGTGTACTGAGAACGGTAGCCTCCACCAACAATGCCCCTATTTGGCCAGTGAGGAAGCCCGATGGATCATGGCGTCTGACCATCGATTATCGGGAACTCAACAAAGTAACCCCCGCAGTAGCCCCAACGGTAGCTACTAGTCCCGAGACCATGCTCAAGCAGGGTCTCAACGCCAAGTACTTCACGGTATTGGACATCAGTAATGGATTCTGGTCAATACCATTGGCAAAAGCGTGCCAATACAAATTCGCATTCACTTTTAAAACTCAGCAGTACACGTGGACATGCCTCCCACAAGGATTCCACAATTCCCCCTCCATTTTCCACCGACAGCTGGCAAGTGGATTAGAAAAATTTTCCCGACCCGAATGTCTGGTACAGTATGTAGACGACCTACTACTGCAGACAGACACAAAGGCAGAGCACATTTCGCTTCTGGCCGAACTCCTGGAACTCTTGACTGAAATTGGCTGTAAAGTTAACCCGAAAAAGGCCCAAATATTGGAAAGTAAAGTGATGTATTTGGGATCAGTCATCACGCACGGCAAACGCGAGATCGAATTCAAAAGAATTGATTCGATTGTCAAATTGCCCCTTCCCCAAAATGTATCAGCCCTCCGGTCGTTTTTAGGACTGGTTGGCTATTGTCGGAACCACATAGACGGATTCGCGACAAAAGCCGCCCCACTTTCAGACCTCCTTAAGAAAGGAGCCCCCTGGGAATGGCTTCCGCAGCATACAGGCGCTGTGGAAGAGTTGAAACGAGCCCTTAGTGCAGCACCCCGCGCTGCTAGTCCCCGACCAACTTTCACCGTACGCAATAGAGGTAGCGAGCACCGATCTGACCCTCTCGGCCGTGTTGCTTCAGGAACGGCACGAGCAGCTAAGACCAGTGGCTTATGCCTCCCGACTGTTAGACCCGGTAGAACAAGGATTTTCAGCCTGTGAGAGGCACCTCCTTGCTGTCTTCTGGGCAGTGCAGTATTTCTCATACATCACCGGACTCAACCCCATCACCATTCTAACCGAACATACACCCACACAGCTACTACTAGACGGTCGACTGAAGGACGGTTCAGTTAGCCAGATTAGGGCAGCTAGGTGGACCCTACTTTTACAAGGACGGGACATTACAGTGAAACGGACACGCACCCACACATACTTAGCAGACAACCTCCAATACCCCGGACAGCCCCATGACTGTGAAATTGTAGCTCCCCTGCATAACACAGGACCCTTTTAGCAAAAACACCCCCCAGGAAGATAGGGAACCCGAAACAAAGCCCCCAGCCCACAGACACGTGTGGACCCTTGAGGATTTATGTAGACGGTTCCTCCACAGTTTTAAATGGTGAGCGTATCACAGGATGCGGCATCTATGTAGAGGACGCGCAGGGGCGCGCTCTCGAAGAGATAGCTCTTAAGTTACCAGGTCACTTAGGCGCGCAGGCAGCAGAGCTAGCAGCCATAGCGTACATAGTGGACCACCCCGATTCTTTCCCCAGCCCAGCAGACATATATTCAGACAGCTTATATGTCTGCAATAGCCTGACAGATTTTCTGCCCCTGTGGAGGACACGAGGTTTTGTCTCCGCAGACGGAAAACCCCTTCCATCAGCCCCCTTACTCCAGCATATCCTAGAGAAAGCGAAGGACAGGACCTTCGGCATAATAAAAGTAAGAAGCCACCATAGGTCATCACCCCCTGGGAATGTAAAGGCCGACGCATTGGCTAAGGCAGGTTCCAGGAGAGGACACTTATGGACCCCCCCAGCTAGCGCACCAGCTAGCGCCCCTGTGAGCGCAGTCCAAGTCTCACAGACTGATATTAAAGATCTCGTGGCAGCACAGAAACAGGACGGAGACCTCAGGGAGGTTTTCAAGGGAAACTTTGTGCCTGCGTACGAGCACTTTAAACACACACTGACCACACATGAGGGTGTGATCATTAAGGATCAACTTTATGTGGTCCCGAAGCAGGACAGGAATCAGATGATTGCCTTGTTCCAAGACGGACACGGGCATCAGGGAATTGATGCAACAACGAGGCACCTCAGGCAACTCTGTTGGTGGCCTAATCTCAGGACTGATGTAACGCACTACATTGAGAATTGCCTGATTTGTGCTCAGAATAACCCGGAGAGGTATTCTAAGAAAGCACAACTTCGGCATACTCGCCCAGTTAACGGCCCTTGGACAAACCTCCAGATCGATTTTATAGGTCCATTGCCCCCTTGTCGGAATGGCTATAAATACGTTCTGGTGGTCATCGACACCTTTACCAAATGGGTAGAGGCATTTCCCTCACGAACAAACACAGCTAAGACAGCTGCAAAGATCCTGACCCACCACATCTTCACGAGATGGGGTTTACCCCGAAGTATCGATTCGGACCAGGGATCTCACTTTACAGGACGGGTCATGAGGAACGTCCTGACAATATTCGGAATCAAACAGAACTTCCATATTGCGTATCATCCACAGTCCAGCGGGATTGTGGAGCGCATGAATCGGACCCTAAAAACGACCCTTAGGAAAATGGTTCAACAGAACAATTCCACATGGGATTCAGTGCTCCCATTTGCACTTATGTTCATAAGGAACACTGTCTCCACATCTACAGGATACACACCACATACACTCATGACCGGACGCCCTATGAAAGGTACAGAATTCCTTTTAGGACTGGACATGACAAGCCCCGAAGTGACGGCCCTCACACATGAAAAGGCAGTTAAAGATCTAGTTGAGACTGTGAGGTCTGCACAGCTCGCAGCCGCAGTCCAGCTAGGGAAACGCCGACAGCAACGTACTGCCTGTTTCAATAAGACCGTACACACCACAGAATTCCAGGTTGGGCAACAGGTAATGTTATCTGTTTATAACCCCAGCAGTTTTTTGGCTCCAAAATATTCCGGTCCCTACTCAATTTCGGACAAAATTAGCCCCTCCGTTTACAGGATAAAGTATCCTAATGGGAAGACCGCGTGGTTCCATATAAACCAGTTAAAGGCATATGGAACACAGGCCAACCATGCTCACCATGTCCTGCTGGATGCAGCAGAACACTTCACCCCGCCCACCAGAGACACTCTTCCACCATCCCCCTCACAGACCAGTTCATCCACGGACTCGCCCAAGACTCCGCCCACAGACCACTACAGACCACGCCCCGACACGCCCACAAGCTGCCACAGCAGAGACAGCAGGACTGACACTGACTCTGAAGACAGCGACAGCACACAGCCATACAGCCCACATTGCACCAACTACGACCCCGACTCCAGTGACCCCATGGAAGTCACCTACCTCAAAAACCCCGAACCACCACCCGACCCCGACTACCCCGACAACACACTCGACACTACACAATGGCACAGGGACAATTCCTACAGACTTGTCCGCAATGACGAGAGTGACCCCCGGTCACACAATTCCAAAATAGCATGCCTGATCCACACAAGGGTGTGGGATCCGGGAGAGCAGGACGACACGGTGTCTGACTCCCGACACGGCAACCCCTTTGTGACCCTGTTCACAGAGGCAGAATCAAAGTGAGGTGTCCAGATGATGTAAGATAGGAATCGTTTGAGGGAAACGATGTCCTTTCTGATGGAACCTGCACGTATGTTTGTCTTCGTTTTATGTTTGTTTGTTTTCAGCAATGTAAATGTTTCAGTTGGAGGATGGACATCTTCTTTTCAGCTGAAAAGATTGTGACCACCTCACATACACGTTAGTTTGTCCGCAGATACTTTTGAGAACTTCGGTTTGATTGGAGATCCTTTCCAAAGTTGTAAGGCCACACGCCAAATAGCTTGTCCGCAGATATCTCTGAGAACTTCAGTGATGTCCTCAGTTGGAGCATCTTGGCTCCCTTGGTTTTTTAGGTGCCCCTCTATTCGGCGAAATAGAGGCTGCAAGTCATGGTCAACACATTCGTACCCGTTTCTTTCCAGGTTACTCAGGCAGTGGACAAACGGCACTGAGGACCCGCCCTGTCTGAGAACCAACCCTTGGTCAGCCAAGCTCGGGTATGGCACAGCACGCCCTACCCGGGGATCCCATCCAACTCATACCCGTCGCGGCCCATACGCCACTCATTCGGATGTTTGTTTCCAAGTTTCTTTCCATTTTACGTTAGGTAGCCCTTCGGCCGCCATCCCACATGCTATTTACATCCGGGAACATTCGGATGGTAAATCAGCAAAGCCTGCGAGACGGCTCGCAGAAGGAAGGATTGTTAGGTGTATGCTGGTCTTTAAATTCGCTTTTTGAAAAAAAAAAAATGAGGGGAGTCACAGGGTGTGACTTAGCCAGTCATTTTAAAGGGTCAATTGGGATTTGAAAGACAGATGCACTAACAAGTAAAGGTCTTAAACTGTGTATTGACAGATACTGTGCTTGATCCCATAGTTTCAAAGGACGAGACAGAGGTCGAAGCCAGGATTGTCAATACCGGAGGAAGAAGGAAGAGAAAGAAGAAGAACAACAAAAGATGATGGAAGCCCACTTATTACTGTTTAATGTCATATGTATATGTGTGGAAACAAGACACGTTTCCCCCACAACCCCCACCGTAAATGTTTCCATTACAGCAAACCCCCAGTGCTCAGCTCTGATCAGCGAGGTTCAGACCTGGTGTACTAAATTCATGACGTGGTACTCCATGTCCTACATAATCGAATCACTGTTGGTGATCGCGATCCTCATCATCCTAGTGCAGACCCTCAGGTTGAGGAAATGGAAGAGGAGAGCCTCTCGTTCCAGCACCTCACCCATCTATAGAGTGCAATCCCCCATCTTCGGATTCCACCAAACCCCTCAACCCCTCACTGATTACAACACTCTGTAAATAAAAATTCAGCCATGTATTATATTGTTCCATACTCGACTGCCGAGTTGGGAAGTGTGATGTTGTGGTGTGAATGGTTAAGATTTTAGAGTGATTAAATGTTTAAGTTAAGGTTAAGGTTAATAGTGATAGGTAGAGGTTCCCAGTTGTAGTAATGCATGTCCCTTTGACATAGGGCCAAGTAGAAATGTTAGTTAAAATTTTTTTTCTCTTCTTCCCATAGTTTAGAACAGAGTAGAACAGGAACTGGCAAGAGGTCAGAACACAAGGAAGGCAAAATACATAGGTGATCCTTCACAATAGTATGATTGTGAGGATCACAAGGAGGGAATGTAGCCATGCTGGCCACGCAAAATGGACACTGAGCCAAACTAAGATGGAAGGCAGCAGGGAAAGCCTGTTGAGTAAGAACAGACAGCCTGCTCTCAACTAATTAGCATTTTGCAAACAGCAAACCAGTTTTCTGGCCAGGTGCAGATCTCCAGCCAAAGGTGTTAATGGCAAAGCGCTTAACATCCTGATGAGGCGGCCCAGATCCAGACACAAACAATGGCAACATTTCCATCTCAATGTAGCAGTTAATTGGTGGAGTAGACAGGATGGCACCAGAGTAACAAATATCGAAACCACCCCCCCCAACATCGAGGAAAGCCCCGCATTGGAGGATTTCGAAGGTAGCCGTTTGGAAACGTTCCAATCGGTACCGAAAGGTAGAGCCCGCCTAGAAGGGGGCAAGGACATTAGAGAGGGGTATAAAAGCAAATCCCCCACAGAGCCCCGGTCTGTTAAACCCGTGCTCCGGCTCTGACTGACATCTGGCATCCTGACTCCAGCCGTTGAGCACCAGCCGCCGAAACCGTAAGTTCAACGCTCGCTACGCGATCCAAGCCCACTAGACTCCCAAGTACCAGAACGCTTGCTGAAGGCTGCAGTGCCAAACCAGGACGAAGGCCTCGTTCTCTGACCTTGCCTGTTCCTGTTAGATAAGTATTCTGTTTGCTTAAGTTTAGTTATAGCTTAGTCTCTTAGTGTGTGCATGAGTATTTATTATAACTGTATAATAAATATTGATCGTTTGAACTTTACTAATCGGTGTATCGTCTTTATTACTTTGAACTTGACCTTGGAATACTTGTGACGTTGCCTATACGGCAACTGGCGACTCCAGAGCTAAATAATTACATAGAACAGAGCCTAGCAGTGTTAAGCACACGTCGAACTCGGAGGCGTGTTAATACACTCCAATAAACGCGTTTTACGCCCATAGTAAAACGTGCAACAATCCCACTCTGTCCTGGGTCAGCTCCCTATTCTCACTGTATACCCCACTCTGTCCTGGGTCAGCTCCTGATTCACACTGTATATCCCACTCTGTCCTGGGTCAGCTCCCTATTCTCACTGTATATCCCACTCTGTCCTGGGTCAGCTCCTGATTCTCACTGTATATCCCACTCTGTCCTGGGTCAGCTCCCTATTCTCACTGTGTATCCCACTCTGTCCTGGGTCAGCTCCCTATTCTCACTGTGTATCTCACTCTGTCCTGGGTCAGCTCCTGATTCTCACTGTATATCCCACTCTGTCCTGGGTCAGCTCCTGATTCTCACTGTATATCCCACTCTGTCCTGGGTCAGCTCCTGATTCTCACTGTATATCCCGCTCTGTCCTGGGTCAGCTCCTGATTCTCACTGTATATCCCACTCTGTCCTGGGTCAGCTCCTGATTCTCACTGTATATCCCACTCTGTCCTGGGTCAGCTCCCTATTCTCACTGTATATCCCACTCTGTCCTGGGTCAGCTCCTGATTCTCACTGTCTATCCCACTCTGTCCTGGGTCCGCTCCTGATTCTCACTGTGTATCCCACTCTGTCCTGGGTCAGCTCCTGATTCTCACTGTGTATCCCACTCTGTCCCGGGTCAGCTCCTGATTCTCACTGTATATCCCACTCTGTCCTGGGTCAGCTCTTGATTCTCACTGTGTATCCCACTCTGTCCCGGGTCAGCTCCCTATTCTCACTGTATATCCCACTCTGTCCTGGGTCAGCTCCCTATTCTCACTGTATATCCCACTCTGTCCTGGGTCAGCTCCTGATTCTCACTGTATATTCCACTCTGTCCTGGGTCAGCTCCTGATTCTCACTGTATATCCCACTCTGTCCTGGGTCAGCTCCCTATTCTCACTGTATATCCCACTCTGTCCTGGGTCAGCTCCTGATTCTCACTGTATATCCCACTCTGTCCTGGGTCAGCTCCTGATTCTCACTGTATATCCCACTCTGTCCTGGGTCAGCTCCTGATTCTCACTGTATATCCCACTCTGTCCTGGGTCAGCTCCCTATTCTCACTGTGTATCCCACTCTGTCCTGGGTCAGCTCCTGATTCTCACTGTATATCCCACTCTGTCCTGGGTCAGATCCTGATTCTCACTGTATATCCCACTCTGTCCTGGGTCAGCTGCTGATTCTCACTGTATATCCCACTCTGTCCTGGGTCAGTCCCTGATTCTCACTGTATATCCCACTCTGTCCTGGGTCAGCTCCTGATTCTCACTGTATATCCCACTCTGTCCTGGGTCAGTCCCTGATTCTCACTGTCTATCCCACTCTGTCCTGGGTCAGCTCCTGATTCTCACTGTATATCCCACTCTGTTCCGGGTCAGCTCCCTATTCTCACTGTATATCCCACTCTGTCCTGGGTCAGCTCCTGATTCTCACTGTATATCCCACTCTGTCCTGGGTCAGCTCCCTATTCTCACTGTATATCCCACTCTGTCCTGGGTCAGCTCCCTATTCTCACTGTATATCCCACTCTGTCCTGGGTCAGCTCCTGATTCTCACTGTATATCCCACTCTGTCCTGGGTCAGCTCCCTATTCTCACTGTATATCCCACTCTGTCCTGGGGCAGCTGCTGATTCTCACTGTGTATCCCACTCTGTCCTGGGTCAGCTCCTGATTCTCACTGTATATCCCACTCTGTCCTGGGTCCGCTCCTGATTCTCACTGTATATCCCACTCTGTCCTGGGTCAGCTCCCTATTCTCACTGTATATCCCACTCTGTCCTGGGTCAGCTCCCTATTCTCACTGTATATCCCACTCTGTCCTGGGTCAGCTCCCTATTCTCACTGTATATCCCACTCTGTCCTGGGTCAGCTCCTGATTCTCACTGTATATCCCACTCTGTCCTGGGTCAGCTCCTGATTCTCACTGTATATCCCACTCTGTCCTGGGTTTATCCCACTCTGTCCTGGGTCAGCTCCTTATTCTCACTGTATATCCCACTCTGTCCTGGGTCAGCTCCCTATTCTCACTGTATATCCCACTCTGTCCTGGGTCAGTTCCTGATTCTCACTGTATATCCCACTCTGTCCTGGGTCAGCTCCTGATTCTCACTGTGTATCCCACTCTGTCCTGGGTCAGCTCCTGATTCTCACTGTGTATCTCACTCTGTCCTGGGTCAGCTCCTGATTCTCACTGTATATCCCACTCTGTCCTGGGTCAGCTCCTGATTCTCACTGTATATCCCACTCTGTCCTGGGTCAGCTTCCTGATTCTCACTGTATATCCCACTCTGTCCTGGGTCAGCTCCCTGATTCTCACTGTATATCCCACTCTGTCCTGGGTCAGCTCCTTATTCTCACTGTGTATCCCACTCTGTCCTGGGTCAGCTCCTGATTCTCACTGTATATCCCACTCTGTCCTGGGTCAGCTCCCTATTCTCACTGTGTATCCCACTCTGTCCTGGGTCAGCTCCTGATTCTCACTGTATATCCCACTCTGTCCTGGGTCAGCTCCCTATTCTCACTGTATATCCCACTCTGTCCTGGGTCAGCTCCTGATTCTCACTGTGTATCCCACTCTGTCCTGGGTCAGCTCCTGATTCTCACTGTATATCCCACTCTGTCCTGGGTCAGCTCCCTGATTCTCACTGTATATCCCACTCTGTCCTGGGTCAGCTCCTGATTCTCACTGTATATCCCACTCTGTCCTGGGTCAGCTCCTGATTCTCACTGTATATCCCACTCTGTCCTGGGTCAGCTCCTGATTCTCACTGTATATCCCACTCTGTCCTGGGTCAGCTCCCTATTCTCACTGTATATCCCACTCTGTCCTGGGTCAGCTCCTGATTCTCACTGTATATCCCACTCTGTCCTGGGTCAGCTCCCTATTCTCACTGTATATCCCACTCTGTCCTGGGTCAGCTCCTGATTCTCACTGTATATCCCACTCTGTCCTGGGTCAGCTCCTATTCTCACTGTATATCCCACTCTGTCCTGGGTCAGCTCCCTATTCTCACTGTATATCCCACTCTGTCCTGGGTCAGCTCCCTATTCTCACTGTATATCCCACTCTGTCCTGGGTCAGCTCCCTATTCTCACTGTATATCCCACTCTGTCCTGCGTCAGCTCCTGATTCTCACTGTATATCCCACTCTGTCCTGGGTCAGCTCCTGATTCTCACTGCATATCCCACTCTGTCCTGGGTCAGCTCCTGATTCTCACTGTATATCCCGCTCTGTCCTGGGTCAGCTCCCTATTCTCACTGTATATCCCACTCTGTCCTGGGTCAGCTCCTGATTCTCACTGTATATCCCACTCTGTCCTGGGTCAGCTCCTGATTCTCACTGTGTACCCACTCTGTCCTGGGTCAGTTCCTGATTCTCACTGTGTATCCCGCTCTGTTCCGGGTCAGCTCTATGATTCAGTCCCTCTGTCCCGGGACAGTCTGGGTGAGGTTTAATGAAGAGGGAACTCAGATTACACACACGAGTCAGAGAGCCGCTCCTGGAAACCCTGGAGAATGATAGTTTCCCTTTGTGCACAGATTGAATCTAACAATCCCGGCTTTTTAAAGTAAGGTTCTCACACATTCCCATCGCTGAGAATCACCGCCTGGAGTCTGGACTCAGAACCTGAGAGACTAGTTGTCTGTTTATTCCAGACTCCCCTGTCAGAGCCTCACAGAGCAGGGTGAGGAAGCTGTGACCTGTGAAGGTGCTGATCTCTCTGAGAATGGTCAGTGACACGTTCACACTCAACATTCGCTGGCACTTCAGAGACAGATTCACCTGAGGTATCTGCCAGAGCTCAGCGGACATCAGTCTGACTGCTGATTCTAGAATGTTCTGTGTTCAGATCCCACTCCAGAAAATCAAGTGAAAGGTCAGAAAGCAGGTTTCAAAGATCAACACCGACTCCAGTTTGGAAAGAGACAAGGTTACCTTGCTAAGAAACCATTTCCTCTCTCACACACACACAGATATATTTAATCCTGGGGTGAAGTTTAGGAACAAGCTTTCTAAAATATTAATCTCTAATCCCATCGTTCATTGTGATGGTAAAAGATTGGATTTTAAATCACTGAATATTTTCCAGCGATAGGAGAATGTTGCTGAATATTTTCTCCAATAATCTGTTAAAGATCTTGTTCAGTTCGATTGTAATGTTAGAATCACCAGTTTTACATTACATCGACATATCAAATTTAATGAAGACCAGAGCACAATTCTAATGTAAAAGAGCGATAAATAAGACAGGAAACGATATCTAAAACTGTCTGTGGATCATCAACACAAGAGACAGAGACCAAGAAATTAAATCCTCTTAAAATAATTCAATCATCCTCCCCGCTCATAAATATCCATCATTTCTTGCAAATTAATTTGATTCCTTCTCCAAATTCCTGATCTGAGCCCTCCTCCAATATCTAATCTCTCTGATATCACAAATAGAAAAATCTGATCCTCTTCCCCTGATATTAAATCTCAGTAATCAGCTGTGTTCAGCGGTGTCTCAAAGTCCCCAATCTTTGCGCCTTCTGCCTCCTGTTTAGATTCAGATGTTGTGATGTATTTTCTGTTGACTGTCTCCCGAGTTTTTGGGATGAAAGATTTCTCGCTGCTGATGTGTCAGAGATCAGGCAGGTCCAGCATTCCAAACCAGGAACATTTTCCCAACAGAAACCTCCAATCAAAGTGGATCCCACACTTTCCCACTTTACTCGTTGGGATGTACAGCTTGAAACCTCTTTCTGACCAATCACTCCACCATGAGAAAATGGGCAATGTTACAATCCGTAGCAGACCCCAACATTTGCTCTGATAAAGGACATAAACCCTCGTCACTTTTTTTAAAAACTTGTACAACATTGACTGAAGGAGTTTGTTCCAGGAGTGGTTCCATGCGCAAATAGGGATAGAGTTTATTAAGACAAACTCTTATTGACACAGTATTAAAATACTTTAACATCACAGAAATATTGCTTACAATTCTCAGTTAAACAATGCTTAACAATAAAATGAAACACTTTAATTCCCAACTGACACCTCCTTTATCTCTAATCAAGCAAACCCCATCTCAGGTCAAAAACATCTTTAAATAACGTTAGCAAACACAGGATTGCTTGTCGGCCTCTGGATAAAGGGTTCTTTTGAAAAGCTGCTTGAAAGAGAGAGAGAGAGAGAGAAAAAGAGCCTATCAGGAAACAGACTGCAGATTCTTGGCTGTGTCACACTATTGCTTAACCTGACAGCCTTTTGCAAATGCTGTTGTTCAGCACTCAGCTTCCGGGCACTGACTAGTCATCTCCCTCCTACAACCTTGGCTCAAAGAACAAAGAACAAAGAAAAATTACAGCACAGGAACAGGCCCTTCGGCCCTCCAAGCCTGCGCAGATCCAGATCCAGAGCTGGTTTAGCACAGGGCTAAAGAGAGAGCTTTTAAAGCAGACCAAGGCAGGCCAGCAGCACAGTTCAATTTCCCGCAACAGCCTCCCCAAACAGGCGCCGGAATGTGGAGACAAGGGGCTTTTCACAGTAACTTCATTTGAAGCCTACTTGTGACAATAAGCGATATTCATTTTTTCATTTTCAGATCCTCTATCTAAAACTGTCGCCTATTTTCTAAGGATCTGTATTCCTTTGCTCCCTGCCCATTAATGTATCTGTCTAGTTACATCTTAAATGATGCTATCGTGCCCGCCTCTACCACCTTCGCTGGCAAAGCGTTCCTGGCACCCACCACCCTCTGCGTAAAGGACTTTCCACGTATATCTCCCTGAAACCTTTCCCCTCTCACCTTGGACTCGTGACCTCTAGTAATTGAGTCCCCCACTCTGGGAAAAAGCTTCTTGCTATCCACCCTGTCTATACCTCTCATCATTTTGTAGACCTCAATGAGGTCCCCCCTCAACCTCCGTCTTTCTAATGAAAATAATCCTAATCTACTCAACCTTTCTTCATAGCTAGCGCCCTCCATACCAGGCAACATCCTGGTGAACCTCCTCTGCACCCTCTCCAAAGCATCCACATCCTTTTGGTAATGTGGCGACCAGAACTGTATGTAGTATTCCAAATGTGGCCGAACCAAAGTCCTATACAACTGTAACATGACCTGCCAACTCTTGTACTCAATATCCCTTCCGATGAAGGCAAGCATGCTGTATGCCTTCTTGACCACTCTATCCACCTGCATTGCCACCTTCAGGGTACAATGGACCTGAACACCCAGATCTCTCTGTACATCAATTTTCCCCAGGGCTTTTTCATTTACCATATATTTTGCTCTTGAATTGGATCTTCCAAAATGCATCACCTCGCATTTGCCCGGATTGAACTCCATCTGCCATTTCTCCGCCCAACTCTCCAATCTATCTATATTTTGCTGTATTCTCTGACAGTCCCCTTCACTATCTGCTACTCCACCAATCTTAGAGTCATCTGCAAACTTGCTAATCACACCACCTATACCTTCCTCCAGATCATTTATGTATATCACAAACAACAGTGGTCCCACCACGGATCCCTGTGGAACACCACTGGTCACAGTTCTCCATTTTGTGAAACTCCCTTCCACTACTACTCTCTGTCTCCTGTTGCCCAGCCAGTTCTTTATCCATCTAGCTAGTACACCCTGGACCCCATGATACTTCACTTTCGCCATCAGCCTACCATGGGGAAACTTATCAAACGCCTTATTGAAGTCCATGTATATGACATCTACAACCCTTCCCTCATCAATTAACTTTGTCACTTCCTCAAAGAATTCTATTAAGTTGGTAAGACATGACCTTCCCTGCACAAAACCATGTTGCCTATCGCTGATAAGCCCATTTTCTTCCAAATGGGAATAGATCCTATCCCTCAGTACCTTCTCCAACAGTTTGCCTACCACTGACGTCAAGCTCACAGGTCTATAATTATCTGGATTATCCCTGCTATTCTTCTTAAACAAGGGGACAGCTTTAGCAATTCTCCAGTCCTCCGATACCTCACCCGTATTCAAGGACGCTGTAAAGATATCTGTTGAGGCCCCAGCTATTTCCTCTCTCACTTCCCTCAGTAACCTTGGATAGATCCCATCCGGACCTGGGGACTTGTCCACCTTAATGCTTTTTAGAATACCCAACATATCCTCCCTCCTTATGCCGACTTGACATAGAGTATTTAAACATCCATCCCTAACCTCAACATCTGTCATGTCCCTCTCCTCGGTGAATACCGATGCAAAGTACTCGTTAAGAATCTCACCCATTTTCTCTGACTCCACGCATAACTTTCCTCCTTTGTCCTTGAGTGGGCCAATCTTTTCTCTAGATACCCTCTTGCTCCTTATATATGAATAAAAGGCTTTAGGATTTTCCTTAACCCTGTTTGCTAAAGATATTTCATGACCCCTTTTAGCCCTCTTGATTCCTCGTTTGAGATTTGTCCTACATTCCCGATATTCCTCCTAAGCTTCGTCTGTCTTCAGTCGCCTAGACCTTATGTATGCTTCCTTATTCCTCTTGGCTAGTCTCACAATTTCACCTGTCATCCATGGTTCCCTAATCTTGCCATTTCTATCCCTCATTTTCACAGGGACATGTCTGTCCTGCACTCTAATCAACCTTTCCTTAAAAGACTCCCACATTTCAAATGTGGATTTACCTTCAAACAGCTGCTCCCAATCCATATTCCGCAGCTCCTGCTGAATTTTGTTATACTCTGCCTTCCCCCAATTTAGCATTCTTTCTTTTGGACCACTCTCGTCTTCGTCCATGAGTATTCTAAAACTTACGGAATTGTGACCACTATTCCCAAAGTAATCCCCGACTGAAACTTCAACCACCTGGCCGGGATCATTCCCCAATTCCAGGTCCAGTATGGCCCCTTCCCGAGTTGGACTATTTACATACTGCGCTAGAAAACTCTCCTGGATGCTCCTTACAAATTCTGCTCCATCTGGACCTCTGACATTAAGTGTATCCCAGTCAATGTTGGGAAAATTAAAATCTCCTATCACCACCACCCTGTTGCTCCTACACCTTTCCATAACCTGTTTACATATTTGTACCTCTATCTCACGCTCGCTGTTGGGAGGTCTGCAGTAACAGACCCAACATTCTTACCGCACCCTTCCTATTTCTGAGCTCTGCCCATATCGCCTCACTGCTCCAGTCCTCCATAGTGCCCCCCTTCAGAACAGCTGTGATATCCTCTCTGACCAGTAATGCAACTCCTCACCCCTTTTACCTCCCTCTCTATCCCGCCTGAAGCATCTATACCCTGCAATATTTAGTTGCCAGTCTTGCCCTTCACTCAACCAAGTCTCAGTAATACCAATAACATCATACTCCCAGGTACTAATCCAAACTCTAATTTAATCTGCCTTACCTACTACACTTCTTGCATTAAAACAAATGCACCTCAGACCACCGTCCCGTTGCATTCATCAACTCTTCCCTGTCTACTATTCCCCTTAGTCATGCTGTCGTCATGATCTAGTTCCTTACAGGCTTTAGTTACTACCTCCTTACTGTCTACTAACCTCCCCATTTGGTTCCCATCCCCCTGCCACATTAGTTTAAAACCTCCCCAACAGTGTTAGCAAAAGCACCCCCTAGGACATTGGTTCCAGTCCTGCCCAGGTGTAGACCATCCGGTTTGTAATGGTCCCACCGCCCCCAGAACAGGTTCCAAAGTCCCAAAAATCTGAACCCCTCCCTCCTGCACGATCTCTCAACCCACGTATTCATTCTGACTATTCTTTCATTTCTACTCTGACTGTCTCGTGGCACTGGTAGTAATCCTGAGATTACTACCTTTGAGGTCCTACTTTTTAACTTATCTCCTAACTCCCTAAATTCTGATTGTAGGACCTCACCCCGTTTTTTTACCTATATCTTTAGTGCCTATATGCACCACGACAACTGGCTGTTCACCCTCCTCCTTCAGTATGTCCTGCAGCCGATCGGAGACATCCCTGACCCGAGCACCCGGGAGGCAACATACCATTCAGGAGTCTCGTTTTCGACCACAGAAACACCTGTCTACTCCCCTTACAATTGATTCCCCTATGACTATAGCCCTGCCAGTCTTTTTCCCACCCTTCTGTACAGCAGAGCCAGCCACGGTGCCATGAACCTGGCTTCTGCTGCCTTCCCCTGGCGAGCCATCTCCCCAACAGTATCCAAAACGGTATACCTGTTTTGGAGGGAGATAACCGCAGGGGACACCTGCACTGCCTTCCTGCTTTTTCTCTGCCTTTTGGTCCCCCATTCCCTGTCTCCCTCACCAATCCTAATCTGCGGTGTGACCAACTCGCTAAACGTGCTATCCGCGACCTCCTCAGCATCGCGGATGCTCCAAAGTGAGTCCATCCGCAGCTCCAGAGCCGTCAAGCGGTCTAACAGGAGCTGCAGCTGGACACACTTCCCGCACGTGAAGGAGTCAGGGACATCGGCCGCGTCCCTGAGCTCCCACATTGAGCAAGAGAAGTATAACACGGGTCTGAGATCTCCTGCCATTTTTAATCTTAAGCTTAACTTAGTCCAACTATAATATCAAATAATAGATAAATGAAAAAGGAAAAAAAAGGAAAAATTGTAACCAATCGCACAATAAAAAGAAATAGAAATAGAAAAACCCTTACCTAATCAATAATAATAATAATCTTTATTGTCACAAGTCGGCTTACATTAACACTTCCATTCATACAGACTTGGTTGAGAGAAGGGCAGGATTGGCAGCTCAACATCCCAGGATATAGAATCTTCAGGCAAGACAGAAGAGCGGGTAAAAGAGGAGGAGGCATTGCATTATTGGTTACGGAGTCAGTGACAGCAGTAAGGAGAGATGATATCTTAGAGGGGGCATCAAAAGAAACTTTGTGGGTAGAGCTTAGGAATGAAAAAGGGATATCCACATTGCTAGGTGTTTATTATAGACCCCCAGATAGTCAGCGGGGAATTGAGGAGCAAATATGTGCCCAATTCACAGAGGGGTGTGAACATAATAAGACGGTAATTATATTAGGTGATTGCAACTTTCCCAGCAGTCCCCCTAGCCATAGCAGAAGCCGCCCCAGCCAGCGGCACAGATCCCAGCCGAGTGTGGTGGTGCGGGACACAGTCCGCAGTCAGCACGCCGGCTCAAACCACACGTATCCCGCGCCATCGGGAACTCAGCCCATCGGTGGCAGAGCATCGCGGGTGAGTCGATGACATGTCAACGGCGCTGAAACAGCGCGTGTTACGATGACGCCATTTTAGAGGCCGACGGAACATGGCGGACCAGCGTCAAACCGGCGCCAGCCCCAATTTCGGGGTCGGAGTCCATCCTCCACCTGATCACCGAACACGATTTAGTCGTCAGTCTACGGAGAATCCCGCCCTCTGTCTCTACTTGAAGAGGCAAGATTTAATCAGGGATAATCAGCATGGCTTTGTCAGAGGGAGGTCATGCCTAACAAATCTGACTGAATTTTGTGAGCATGTAACCAAGTATGGATGAGGTTGATGTAGTTTACATGGATTTCAGCAAAGTCTTTGACAAGGTCTCACATGGGAGATTTATTAAGAAGGAAAATGCACATGGGATAGACAAGGTGGATTCAGAATTGGTTTAGCGGTAGGAGACAGAGGGAGATGAAAGTGTCTGGAAGCCAGTGACCAGTGGGGTACCACAGGGATCTGTGCTGGGCCCCCCATTCATCATTTATATAAATGACATAGATGACTATGTTGGGGGTGGATCAGTGAGTTTGTGGATAACACAAAGATTGGCCGGGTGGTTAACAGCGAGGTTGAGTGTCTTGGGCTACAGGAAGGTATCGACGGGGGTCAAATTGGTGGATAAATGGCAAATGGAATTTAACCCTGAAAAGTGTGAGGTGATACACTTTGGAAGGAGTAATGTGACAAGGAAGTATTCAGTGAAAGGCCTGACACTGGGAAGTTCCGAGGAACAAAGGGACCTTGCCGCGTTTGTCCATAGATCTCTGAAGGCAGCAGGGCAGGTTAATAGGGGGGGTGAAAAAGGCATATGGGACACTCGCTTTATCAATCGAGGCATAGATTACAGAGCAGGCAGGTCATGTTGGAGTTGGAGTTATGTAGAACATTGATGAGGTCACAGCTGGAGCACTGTGTGCAATTCTGGTCACCACATTATAGGAAGGATGTGATTGTACTGGAGGGGGTGCAGAGGAGATTCACCAGGATGTTGCCTGGGATGGAACGTTTTAGTTATGAAGAGAGGTTTGATCGACTTGAGCTGTTTTCTCTGGAGCAGAGAAGACTGAGGGGTGACCTGATCGAGGTGGACAGGATTGGAAAATCTCAGCAGGTCCGGCAGCATCTGTAGGGAGAGAAAAGAGCTTTGACAAAGGGTCACCTGGACTCGAAACGTTAGCTCTTCTCTCTCCCTACAGATGCTGTCAGATCTGCTGAGAGTTTCCAGCATTTTCTCTTTGGTTTCAGATTCCAGCATCCGCAGTAATTTGCTTTGATTAAGATTATGAGCGACATAGAACATAGAACGTAGAACAGTACAGCAAAGAACAGGCCCTTCGGCCCTCAATGTTGTGCCGAGCCATGATCACCCTACTCAAACCCACGTATCCACCCTATACCCGTAACCCAACAACTCCCCCCCCCCCCCCCCCCCTTAACCTTACATTTTAGGACACTACGGGCAATTTAGCATGGCCAATCCACCTAACCCGCACATCTTTGGACTGTGGGAGGAAACCGGAGCACCCGGAGGAAACCCACGAAGACACAGGAGGATGTGCAGACTCCACACAGACAGTGACCCAGCCGCGGAATCGAACCTGGGCCCCTGGAGCTGTGAAGCATTTATGCTAACCACCATGCTACCCTGCTGCCCATGCTGACATGGACAGAGTGGATAGGGAGCAGCTGCCCCCCTCAGTTGAAGGGTCAGTTATGAGGAGGACACAAGTTCATAGCGAGGGGCAGGAGGTTTAGGGGGTATTTGAGGAGAAGCATTTTTACCCAGAGGGTGGTGAGGGTCTGGGACGCACTGCCTAGGAGGGTGGGAGAGGGTCTGGGATGCACTGCCTGGGAGGGTGGTAGAGGCTGGAATGCGCTGCCTGGGAGCGTGGGAGAGGGCTGGAATGCACTGCCTGGGAGGGGGGTGACGGTCAGGAACACACTGCCTGGGAGGGGGGGAGAGGGTCTGGAACACACTGCCTGGGAGGGTGGGAGAGGTCTGGAACACACTGCCTGGGAGGGTGGGAGAGGGTCGGAACACACTGCCTGGGAGGGTGGGAGAGGTCTGGAACGCACTGCCTGGGAGGGTGGGAGAGGGCTGGAACACACTGCCTGGGAGGGTGGGAGAGGGTCTGGAACACACTGCCTGGGAGGGTGGGAGAGGGTCTGGAACACACTGCCTGGGAGGGTGGGAGAGGGTCTGGAACACCTGCCTGGGAGGGTGGGAGAGGGCTGGAACACACGGCCTGGGAGGGTGGGAGAGGGTCTGGAACACACTGCCTGGGAGGGTGGGAGAGGCTGGAACACACTGCCTGGGAGGGTGGGAGAGGGTCTGGAACACACTGCCTGGGAGGGTGGGAGAGGCTGGAACACACTGCCTGGGAGGGTGGGAGAGGCTGGAACGCGCTGCCTGGGAGGGTGGGAGAGGGTCTGGAACACACTGTCTGGGAGGGTGGGAGAGGCTGGAACACACCGCCTGGGAGGGTGGTGACGGTCTGGAACGCGCTGCCTGGGAGGGTAATGACGGTCTGGAACACACTGCCTGGGAGGGTGGGAGAGGGTCTGGAACACACGGCCTGGGAGGGTGGGAGAGGCTGGAACACACTGCCTGGGAGGGGGGTGACGGTCAGGAACACACTGCCTGGGAGGGTGGTGACGGTCAGGAACGCACTGCCTGGGAGGGGGGTGACGGTCAGGAACACACTGCCTGGGAGGGTGGTGAGGGTCAGGAACACACTGCCTGGGAGGGTGGTGACGGTCAGGAACACACTGCCTGGGAGGGTGGTGACGGTCAGGAACACACTGCCTGGGGGGGGTGGTGACGGTCAGGAACACACTGCCTGGGAGGGTGGTGACGGTCAGGAACACACTGCCTGGGAGGGTGGTGACGGTCTGGAGCGCGCTGCCTGGGAGGGTGGGAGAGGCTGGAACGCGCTGCCTGGGAGGGTGGGAGAGGGTCTGGAACACACTGCCTGGGAGGGTGGGAGAGGCTGGAACACACTGCCTGGGAGGGTGGGAGAGGGTCTGGAACGCACTGCCTGGGAGGGTGGTGACGGTCAGGAACACACTGCCTGGGCGGGTGGTGAGGGTCTGGAACACACTGCCTGGGAGGGTGGTGACAGTCAGGAACGCGCTGCCTGGGAGGGGGGTAGAGGCTGGAACGCGCTGCCTGGGAGGGTGGGAGAGGCTGGAACACTGCCTGGGAGGGTGGTGAGGGTCTGGAGCGCACTGCCTGCGAGGGTGGGAGAGGGCCTGGAACACACTGCCTGGGAGGGTGGTGACGGTCAGGAACGCACTGCCTGGGAGGGTGGTGACGGTCAGGAACACACTGCCTGGGAGGGGGGAGAGGCTGGAACACACTGCCTGGGAGGGGGGAGAGGCTGGAACACGCTGCCTGGGAGGGTGGGAGAGGCTGGAATGCACTGCCTGGGAGGGTGGTGACGGTCAGGAACACACTGTCTGGGAGGGTGGGAGAGGGTCTGGAACGCGCTGCCTGGGAGGGGGGTGACGGTCTGGAACGCACTGTCTGGGAGGGTGGGAGAGGCTGGAACACACTGCCTGGGAGGGTGGTGACGGTCAGGAACACACTGCCTGGGAGGGTGGTGAGGGTCAGGAACACACTGCCTGGGAGGGTGGTGACGGTCAGGAACACACTGCCTGGGAGGGTGGTGATGGTCAGGAACACACTGCCTGGGAGGGTGGTGACGGTCAGGAACACACTGCCTGGGAGGGGGGTGACGGTCTGGAACACACTGCCTGGGAGGGTGGTGACGGTCAGGAACACACTGCCTGGGAGGGTGGTGACGGTTAGGAACACACTGCCTGGGAGGGGGGAGAGGCTGGAACACACTGCCTGGGAGGGTGGGAGAGGCTGGAACAGCGCTGCCTGGGAGGGTGGGAGAGGGTCTGGAACACACTGCCTGGGAGGGGTGGGAGAGGGTCTGGAACACACTGCCTGGGAGGGTGGGAGAGGGTCTGGAACCACTGCCTGGGAGGGTGGGAGAGGGCTGGAACACGCTGCCTGGGAGGGTGGGAGAGGGTCTGGAACAGCACTGCCTGGGAGGGTGGGAGAGGGTCTGGAACAGCACTGCCTGGGAGGGGTGGGAGAGGGTCTGGAACACACTGCCTGGGAGGGTGGGAGAGGGTCTGGAACGCAGCTGCCTGGGGGGTGGGAGAGGGTCTGGAACACACTGCCTGGGAGGGTGGGGAGAGGGTCTGGAACAGCAGCTGCCTGGGAGGGTGGGAGAGGGTCTGGAACACACTGCCTGGGAGGGTGGGAGAGGGTCTGGAACACACTGCCTGGAGGGTGGGAGAGGGCTGGAACAGCACTGCCTGGGAGGGTGGGAGAGGCTGGAACACACTGCCTGGGAGGGTGGGAGAGGGTCTGGAACACACTGCCTGGGAGGGTGGGAGAGGGTCTGGAACACACTGCCTGGGAGGGTGGGAGAGGGTCGGGAACACACTGCCTGGGAGGGTGGGAGAGGGTCTGGAACACACTGCCTGGGAGGGTGGGAGAGGGTCTGGAACACACTGCCTGGGAGGGTGGAGAGGGTCTGGAACACACTGCCTGGGAGGGTGGGAGAGGGCTGGAACACACTGCCTGGGAGGGTGGGAGAGGGTCTGGAACACACTGCCTGGGAGGGTGGGAGAGGGTCTGGAACACACTGCCTGGGAGGGTGGGAGAGGGTCTGGAACACACTGCCTGGGAGGGTGGGAGAGGGTCTGGAACACACTGCCTGGGAGGGTGGGAGAGGTCTGGAACACACTGCCTGGGAGGGTGGGAGAGGGTCTGGAACACACTGCCTGGGAGGGTGGGAGAGGGTCTGGAACACACTGCCTGGGAGGGTGGGAGAGGTCTGGAACACACTGCCTGGGAGGGTGGGAGAGGGTCAGGGACACACTGCCTGGGAGGGTGGTGAGGGTCAGGAACACACTGCCTGGGAGGGTGGTGACGGTCAGGAACACACTGCCTGGGAGGGTGGTGACAGTCAGGAACACACGGCCTGGGAGGGTGGGAGAGGCTGGAACGCGCTGCCTGGGAGGGTGGTGACGGTCAGGAACACACTGCCTGGGAGGGGGGTGACGGTCTGGAACACACTGCCTGGGAGGGTGGTGACGGTCAGGAACACACTGCCTGGGAGGGGGGTGAGAGTCTGGAACGCGCTGCCTGGGAGGGTGGTGACGGTCAGGAACACACTGCCTGGGAGGGTGGTGAGGGTCAGGAACACACTGCCTGGGAGGGTGGTGAGGGTCAGGAACACACTGCCTGGGAGGGTGGTGAGGGTCTGGAACACACTGCCTGGGAGGGTGGGAGAGGCTGGAACACACTGCCTGGGAGGGTGGTGACAGTCAGGAACACACGGCCTGGGAGGGTGGGAGAGGCTGGAACGCGCTGCCTGGGAGGGTGGTGACGGTCAGGAACACACTGCCTGGGAGGGTGGTGAGGGTCAGGAACACACTGCCTGGGAGGGGGGTGAGGGTCTGGAACGCGCTGCCTGGGAGGGTGGTGACGGTCAGGAACACACTGCCTGGGAGGGTGGTGAGGGTCTGGAACACACTGCCTGGGAGGGTGGTGAGGGTCTGGAACACACTGCCTGGGAGGGTGGTGAGGGTCTGGAACACACTGCCTGGGAGGGTGGGAGAGGCTGGAACACACTGCCTGGGAGGGTGGGAGAGGCTGGAACACACTGCCTGGGAGGGTGGTGATGGTCAGGAACACACTGCCTGGGAGGGTGGTGACGGTCAGGAACACACTGCCTGGGTGGGTGGTGAGGGTCTGGAACACACTGCCTGGGAGGGGGGTGATGGTCTGGAACACACTGCCTGGGAGTGTGGGAGAGGGTCTGGAACGCACTGTCTGGGAGGGTGGGAGAGGCTGGAACACACTGCCTGGGAGGGTGGGAGAGGGTCTGGAACACACTGCCTGGGAGGGTGGTGACGGTCTGGAACACACTGTCTGGGAGGGGGGTAGAGGCTGGAACACACTGCCTGGGAGGGTGGGAGAGGCTGGAACACACTGCCTGGGAGGGTGGGAGAGGCTGGAACGCGCTGCCTGGGAGGGTGGGAGAGGGTCTGGAACACACTGTCTGGGAGGGTGGGAGAGGCTGGAACACACCGCCTGGGAGGGTGGTGACGGTCTGGAACGCGCTGCCTGGGAGGGTAATGACGGTCTGGAACACACTGCCTGGGAGGGTGGGAGAGGGTCTGGAACACACGGCCTGGGAGGGTGGGAGAGGCTGGAACGCGCTGCCTGGGAGGGTGGGAGAGGCTGGAACACACTGCCTGGGAGGGTGGGAGAGGCTGGAACGCACTGCCTGGGAGGGGGGTGACGGTCAGGAACACACTGCCTGGGAGGGTGGTGACGGTCAGGAACGCACTGCCTGGCGGGGGTGGTGAGGGTCAGGAACACACTGCCTGGGAGGGTGGTGACGGTCAGGAACACACTGCCTGGGAGGGTGGTGACGGTCAGGAACACACTGCCTGGGGGGGGTGGTGACAGTCAGGAACACACTGCCTGGGAGGGTGGTGACGGTCAGGAACACACTGCCTGGGTGGGTGGTGACGGTCAGGAACACACTGCCTGGGAGGGTGGTGACGGTCAGGAACACACTGCCTGGGAGGGTGGTGACGGTCTGGAGCGCGCTGCCTGGGAGGGTGGGAGAGGGTCTGGAACACACTGCCTGGGAGGGTGGGAGAGGCTGGAACACACTGCCTGGGAGGGTGGGAGAGGGTCTGGAACGCACTGCCTGGGAGGGTGGTGACGGTCAGGAACACACTGCCTGGGCGGGTGGTGAGGGTCTGGAACACACTGCCTGGGAGGGTGGTGACAGTCAGGAACGCGCTGCCTGGGAGGGGGGTAGAGGCTGGAACGCGCTGCCTGGGAGGGTGGGAGAGGCTGGAACACTGCCTGGGAGGGTGGTGAGGGTCTGGAGCGCACTGCCTGCGAGGGTGGGAGAGGGCCTGGAACACACTGCCTGGGAGGGTGGTGACGGTCAGGAACACACTGCCTGGGAGGGTGGGAGAGGCTGGAACACACTGCCTGGGAGGGTGGTGACGGTCAGGAACACACTGCCTGGGAGGGTGGGAGAGGCTGGAACACACTGCCTGGGAGGGTGGGAGAGGCTGGAACACACTGCCTGGGAGGGTGGTGAGGGTCAGGAACACACTGCCTGGGAGGGTGGTGACGGTCAGGAACACACTGCCTGGGAGGGTGGTGATGGTTAGGAACACACTGCCTGGGAGGGGGGAGAGGCTGGAACACACTGCCTGGGAGGGTGGTGACGGTCAGGAACACACTGTCTGGGAGGGTGGGAGAGGGTCTGGAACGCACTGTCTGGGAGGGTGGTGACGGTCAGGAACACACTGCCTGGGAGGGTGGGAGAGGGTCTGGAACGCACTGTCTGGGAGGGTGGTGACGGTCAGGAACACACTGCCTGGGAGGGTGGGAGAGGGTCTGGAACGCACTGCCTGGGAGGGTGGTGACGGTCTGGAACGCACTGTCTGGGAGGGTGGTGAGGGTCTGGAACACACTGCCTGGGAGGGAGGTGATGGTCTGGAACACACTGCCTGGGAGGGGGGTAGAGGCTGGAACACACTGCCTGGGAGGGTGGTGAGGGTCAGGAACACACTGCCTGGGAGGGTGGGAGAGGCTGGAACGCACTGTCTGGGAGGGTGGGGACGGTCAGGAACACACTGCCTGGGAGGGTGGTGAGGTCTGGAACACACTGCCTGGGAGGGTGGTGACGGTCAGGAACACACTGCCTGGGAGGGTGGGAGAGGGTCAGGAACACACTGCCTGGGAGGGTGGTGACGGTCAGGAACACACTGCCTGGGAGGGTGGTGACGGTCTGGAACACACTGCCTGGGAGGGTGGTGACGGTCTGGAACACACTGCCTGGGAGGGGGGTGACGGTCTGGAACACACTGCCTGGGAGGGTGGTGACGGTCAGGAACACACTGCCTGGGAGGGGGGTGAGGGTCAGGAACACACTGCCTGGGAGGGTGGGAGAGGGTCAGGAACGCACTGCCTGGGAGGGTGGGAGAGGGTCAGGAACACACTGCCTGGGAGGGTGGTGACGGTCAGGAACACACTGCCTGGGAGGGTGGTGACGGTCAGGAACACACTGCCTGGGAGGGGGGTGACGGTCTGGAACACACTGCCTGGGAGGGTGGTGACGGTCAGGAACACACTGCCTGGGAGGGGGGTGAGGGTCTGGAACGCGCTGCCTGGGAGGGTGGTGACGGTCAGGAACACACTGCCTGGGAGGGTGGTGAGGGTCAGGAACACACTGCCTGGGAGGGTGGTGAGGGTCAGGAACACACTGCCTGGGAGGGTGGTGAGGGTCTGGAACACACTGCCTGGGAGGGTGGTGAGGGTCTGGAACACACTGCCTGGGAGGGTGGTGAGGGTCTGGAACACACTGCCTGGGAGGGTGGGAGAGGCTGGAACACACTGCCTGGGAGGGTGGGAGAGGCTGGAACACACTGCCTGGGAGGGTGGTGATGGTCAGGAACACACTGCCTGGGAGGGTGGTGAGGGTCTGGAACACACTGCCTGGGAGGGTGGGAGAGGCTGGAACACACTGTCTGGGAGGGTGGGAGAGGCTGGAACACACTGCCTGGGAGGGTGGGAGAGGGTCTGGAACGCACTGCCTGGGAGGGGGGTAGAGGCTGGAACACACTGCCTGGGAGGGTGGTGACGGTCAGGAACACACTGCCTGGGAGGGGGGTGATGGTCTGGAACACACTGCCTGGGAGGGTGGGAGAGGGTCTGGAACGCACTGTCTGGGAGGGTGGGAGAGGCTGGAACACACTGCCTGGGAGGGTGGTGACGGTCTGGAACGCACTGTCTGGGAGGGTGGTGACGGTCAGGAACACACTGCCTGGGAGGGTGGTGACGGTTAGGAACACACTGCCTGGGAGGGTGGTGACGGTCAGGAACACACTGCCTGGGAGGGTGGGAGAGGCTGGAACACACTGCCTGGGAGGGTGGTGACGGTCTGGAACACACTGCCTGGGAGGGTGGTGACGGTCAGGAACACACTGCCTGGGAGGGTGGTGACGGTCTGGAACACACTGCCTGGGAGGGTGGTGACGGTCAGGAACACACTGCCTGGGAGGGTGGGAGAGGCTGGAACACACTGCCTGGGAGGGTGGTGACGGTCTGGAACACACTGCCTGGGAGGGTGGTGACGGTCAGGAACACACTGCCTGGGAGGGTGGTGACAGTCAGGAACACACTGCCTGGGAGGGTGGGAGAGGCTGGAACACACTGCCTGGGAGGGTGGGAGAGGCTGGAACACACTGCCTGGGAGGGTGGTGAGGGTCTGGAACACACTGCCTGGGAGGGTGGTGACGGTCAGGAACACACTGTCTGGGAGGGTGGTGACAGTCAGGAACACACTGCCTGGGAGGGTGGGAGAGGGTCTGGAATGCGCTGCCTGGGAGGGTGGTGACGGTCAGGAACACACTGTCTGGGAGGGTGGGAGAGGGTCTGGAACGCACTGCCTGGGAGGGTGGTGACGGTCTGGAACGCACTGTCTGGGAGGGTGGTGACGGTCAGGAACACACTGCCTGGGAGGGTGGGAGAGGGTCTGGAACGCACTGCCTGGGAGGGTGGTGACGGTCTGGAACGCACTGTCTGGGAGGGTGGTGACGGTCAGGAACACACTGCCTGGGAGGGTGGTGACGGTTAGGAACACACTGCCTGGGAGGGTGGGAGAGGCTGGAACGCACTGCCTGGGAGGGTGGGAGAGGCTGGAACACACTGCCTGGGAGGGTGGTGACGGTCAGGAACACACTGCCTGGGAGGGTGGGAGAGGCTGGAACACACTGCCTGGGAGGGTGGTGATGGTCTGGAACACGCTGCCTGGGAGGGTGGTGAGGGTCAGGAACACACTGCCTGGGAGGGGGGTGATGGTCAGGAACACACTGCCTGGGAGGGGGGTGATGGTCAGGAACACACTGCCTGGGAGGGTGGTGAGGGTCAGGAACACACTGCCTGGGAGGGGGGTGATGGTCAGGAACACACTGCCTGGGAGGGTGGGAGAGGCTGGAACGCGCTGCCTGGGAGGGTGGTGACGGTCAGGAACACACTGCCTGGGAGGGTGGTGACGGTCAGGAACACACTGCCTGGGAGGGGGGTGAGGGTCTGGAACGCGCTGCCTGGGAGGGTGGTGACGGTCAGGAACACACTGCCTGGGAGGGTGGTGAGGGTCAGGAACACACTGCCTGGGAGGGTGGTGAGGGTCTGGAACACACTGCCTGGGAGGGTGGGAGAGGCTGGAACACACTGCCTGGGAGGGTGGGAGAGGCTGGAACACACTGCCTGGGAGGGTGGGAGAGGCTGGAACACACTGCCTGGGAGGGTGGTGATGGTCAGGAACACACTGCCTGGGAGGGTGGTGAGAGGTCATGGAACACACTGCCTGGGAGGGGGGTGATGGTCTGGAACACACTGCCTGGGAGGGTGGTGAGGGTCTGGAACACACTGCCTGGGAGGGTGGGAGAGGCTGGAACACACTGCCTGGGAGGGTGGTGAGGGTCAGGAACACACTGCCTGGGAGGGTGGTGACGGTCAGGAACATACTGCCTGGGAGGGGGGTGATGGTCTGGAACACACTGCCTGGGAGGGTGGGAGAGGGTCTGGAACGCACTGTCTGGGAGGGTGGGAGAGGCTGGAACACACTGCCTGGGAGGGTGGGAGAGGGTCTGGAACGCACTGTCTGGGAGGGTGGGAGAGGCTGGAACACACTGCCTGGGAGGGTGGGAGAGGGTCTGGAACGCACTGCCTGGGAGGGGGGTAGAGGCTGGAACACACTGCCTGGGAGGGTGGGAGAGGCTGGAACACACTGCCTGGGAGGGTGGGAGAGGGTCTGGAACGCACTGCCTGGGAGGGGGGTAGAGGCTGGAACAAACTGCCTGGGAGGGTGGTGAGGGTCAGGAACGCACTGCCTGGGAGGTGGTGACGGTCAGGAACACACTGCCTGGGAGGGTGGTGACGGTCAGGAACATACTGCCTGGGAGGGGGGTGATGGTCTGGAACACACTGCCTGGGAGTGTGGGAGAGGGTCTGGAATGCACTGTCTGGGAGGGTGGGAGAGGCTGGAACACACTGCCTGGGAGGGTGGGAGAGGGTCTGGAACGCACTGTCTGGGAGGGTGGTGATGGTCAGGAACGCACTGCCTGGGAGGGTGGTGATGGTCAGGAACGCACTGCCTGGGAGGGGGGTGATGGTCAGGAACACACTGCCTGGGAGGGGGGTGACGGTCAGGAACACACTGCCTGGGTGGGTGGTGAGGGTCTGGAACATACTGCCTGGGGGGGTGGTGACGGTCAGGAACACACTGCCTGGGAGGGTGGTGACGGTCTGGAACACACTGCCTGGGGGGGTGGTGAGGGTCTAGAACGCACTGCCTGGGAGGGTGGTGATGGTCAGGAACACACTGTCTGGGAGGGTGGTGAGGGTCAGGAACACACTGCCTGGGAGGGTGGTGACGGTCTGGAACGCACTGTCTGGGAGGGTGGTGACGGTCAGGAACACACTGTCTGGGAGGGTGGGAGAGGGTCTGGAACGCACTGTCTGGGAGGGTGGTGACGGTCAGGAACACACTGCCTGGGAGGGTGGGAGAGGGTCTGGAACGCACTGCCTGGGAGGGTGGTGACGGTCTGGAACGCACTGTCTGGGAGGGTGGTGACGGTCAGGAACACACTGCCTGGGAGGGTGGTGACGGTTAGGAACACACTGCCTGGGAGGGAGGTGATGGTCTGGAACACACTGCCTGGGAGGGTGGGAGAGGCTGGAACACGCTGCCTGGGAGGGGGGTAGAGGCTGGAACACACTGCCTGGGAGGGTGGTGATGGTCAGGAACACACTGCCTGGGAGGGTGGTGAGGGTCAGGAACACACTGCCTGGGAGGGTGGTGAGGGTCAGGAACACACTGCCTGGGAGGGTGGGAGAGGGTCTGGAACACACTGCCTGGGAGGGTGGGAGAGGGTCTGGAACACACTGCCTGGGTGGGTGGTGAGGGTCTGGAACACACTGCCTGGGAGGGTGGTGACGGTCAGGAACACACTGTCTGGGAGGGTGGTGACGGTCAGGAACACACTGCCTGGGAGGGTGGGAGAGGGTGGAACACACTGCCTGGGAGGGTGGGAGAGGCTGGAACGCGCTGCCTGGGAGGGTGGTGACGGTCAGGAACACACGGCCTGGGAGGGTGGGAGAGGCTGGAACGCGCTGCCTGGGAGGGTGGTGACGGTCTGGAACACACTGCCTGGGGGGTGGGAGAGGCTGGAACACACTGCCTGGGAGGGGGGTGACGGTCTGGAACACACTGCCTGGGAGGGTGGTGACGGTCAGGAACACACTGCCTGGGAGGGGGGTGAGGGTCTGGAACGCGCTGCCTGGGAGGGTGGTGACGGTCTGGAACACACTGCCTGGGAGGGTGGGAGAGGCTGGAACACACCGCCTGGGAGGGTGGGAGAGGCTGGAACACACTGCCTGGGAGGGTGGGAGAGGCTGGAACACACTGCCTGGGAGGGTGGTGACGGTCAGGAACACACTGCCTGGGAGGGTGGTGACGGTCAGGAACACACTGCCTGGGAGGGTGGTGACGGTCAGGAACATACTGCCTGGGAGGGGGGTGATGGTCTGGAACACACTGCCTGGGAGGGCGGGAGAGGGTCTGGAATGCACTGTCTGGGAGGGTGGGAGAGGCTGGAACACACTGCCTGGGAGGGTGGGAGATGGTCTGGAACGCACTGTCTGGGAGGGTGGGAGAGGCTGGAACACACTGCCTGGGAGGGTGGTGACGGTCTGGAACGCACTGCCTGGGAGGGTGGGAGAGGGTCTGGAACGCACTGTCTGGGAGGGTGGTGATGGTCAGGAGCGCACTGCCTGGGAGGGTGGTGATGGTCAGGAACGCACTGCCTGGGAGGGGGGTGATGGTCAGGAACACACTGCCTGGGAGGGGGGTGACGGTCAGGAACACACTGCCTGGGTGGGTGGTGAGGGTCTGGAACACACTGCCTGGGGGGGTGGTGACGGTCAGGAACACACTGCCTGGGAGGGTGGTGACGGTCTGGAACACACTGCCTGGGGGGGTGGTGAGGGTCTAGAACGCACTGCCTGGGAGGGTGGTGATGGTCAGGAACACACTGTCTGGGAGGGTGGTGAGGGTCAGGAACACGCTGCCTGGGAGGGTGGTGACGGTCCGGAACGTGCTGCCTGGGAGGGTGGTGAGGGTCAGGAACGCACTGCCTGGGAGGGTGGGAGAGGCTGGAACGCGCTGCCTGGGAGGGTGGGAGAGGCTGGAACACACTGCCTGGGAGGGTGGGAGAGGCTGGAACGCGCTGCCTGGGAGGGTGGTGACAGTCAGGAACGCACTGCCTGGGAGGGTGGTGATGGTCAGGAACACACTGCCTGGGAGGGGGGTGACGGTCAGGAACACACTGCCTGGGTGGGTGGTGAGGGTCTGGAACACACTGCCTGGGAGGGTGGGAGAGGCTGGAATGCGCTGCCTGGGAGGGTGGGAGAGGCTGGAACACACTGCCTGGGAGGGTGGGAGAGGCTGGAACACACTGCCTGGGAGGGTGGGAGAGGCTGGAACACACTGCCTGGGAGGGTGGGGGAGTGTCTGGGACGCACTGCCTGGGAGGGTGGGAGAGGCTGGAACACACTGCCTGGGAGGGTGGTGACGGTCAGGAACACACTGCCTGGGAGGGTGGGTGAGGGTCTGGAACGCGCTGCCTGGGAGGGTGGTGAGGGTCTGGAACACACTGCCTGGGAGGGTGGTGACGGTCAGGAACACACTGCCTGGGAGGGTGGGTGAGGGTCTGGAACGCACTGCCTGGGAGGGTGGTGACGGTCAGGAACACACTGCCTGGGAGGGTGGGAGAGGCTGGAACGCGCTGCCTGGGAGGGTGGTGACGGTCAGGAACACACTGCCTGGGAGGGTGGGTGAGGGTCTGGAACGCACTGCCTGGGAGGGTGGTGACGGTCAGGAACACACTGCCTGGGAGGGGGGGGAGAGGCTGGAACACACAGCCTGGGAGGGTGGTGAGGGTCTGGAGCACACTGCCTGGGAGGGTGGGAGAGGCTGGAACGCACTGCCTGGGAGGGTGGTGACGGTCAGGAACACACTGCCTGGGAGGGGGGTGAGGGTCAGGAACGCATTGCCTGGGAGGGGGGTAGAGGCTGGAACACACTGCCTGGGAGGGGGGTAGAGGCTGGAACACACTGCCTGGGAGGGTGGTGAGGGTCTGGAATGCGCTGCCTGGGAGGGTGGTGACGGTCAGGAACACACTGCCTGGGAGGGTGGTGACGGTCAGGAACATACTGCCTGGGAGGGGGGTGATGGTCTGGAACGCGCTGCCTGGGAGGGTGGGAGAGGCTGGAACACACTGCCTGGGAGGGTGGTGACGGTCTGGAACGCACTGCCTGGGAGGGTGGGAGAGGGTCTGGAACACACTGCCTGGGAGGGTGGTGACGGTCAGGAACACACTGCCTGGGAGGGGGGTGACGGTCAGGAACACACTGCCTGGGTGGGTGGTGAGGGTCTGGAACACACTGCCTGCGAGGGTGGTGACGGTCAGGAACACACTGCCTGGGAGGGTGGTGAGGGTCAGGAACACACTGCCTGGGTGGGTGGTGAGGGTCTGGAACACACTGCCTGGGAGGGGGGTGAGGGTCAGGAACACACTGCCTGGGAGGGTGGGAGAGGCTGGAATTCGCTGCCTGGGAGGGTGTGAGAGGCTGGAACACACTGCCTGGGAGGGTGGGAGAGGCTGGAACACACTGCCTGGGAGGGTGGGAGAGGGTCTGGGACGCACTGCCTGGGAGGGTGGGAGAGGCTGGAACACACTGCCTGGGAGGGTGGTGAGGGTCAGGAACACACTGCCTGGGAGGGGGGTAGAGGCTGGAACGTGCTGCCTGGGAGGGTGGGAGAGGCTGGAACACACTGCCTGGGAGGGTGGGAGAGGCTGGAACACACTGCCTGGGAGGGTGGGAGAGGCTGGAACACGCTGCCTGGGAGGGTGGGAGAGGCTGGAACACACTGCCTGGGAGGGGGGTGACGGTCAGGAACGCACTGCCTGGGAGGGTGGTGAGGGTCTGGAACACACTGCCTGGGAGGGTGGGAGAGGGTCTGGGACGCCCTGCCTGGGAGGGTGGGAGAGGGTCTGGGAAGCACTGCCTGGGAGGGTGGGAGAGGGTCTGGGACGCACTGCCTGGGAGGGTGGGAGAGGGTCTGGGACGCACTGCCTGGGAGGGTGGGAGAGGGTCTGGGACGCACTGCCTGGGAGGGTGGGAGAGGGTCTGGGACGCACTGCCTGGGAGGGTGGGAGAGGCTGGAACGCGCTGCCTGGGAGGGTCTGAGAGGCTGGAACACGCTGCCTGGGAGGGTGGTGAGGGTCTGGAACACACTGCCTGGGAGGGTGGGAGAGGCTGGAACACGCTGCCTGGGAGGGTGGGAGAGGGTCTGGAGCGCGCTGCCTGGGAGGGTGGGTGAGGCTGGAACGCACTGCCTGGGAGGGTGGTGACGGTCTGGAACACACTGCCTGGGAGGGTGGGAGAGGGTCTGGAGCGCGCTGCCTGGGAGGGTGGGAGAGGCTGGAACACACTGCCTGGGAGGGTGGGAGAGGCTGGAACACACTGCCTGGGAGGGTGGGAGAGGGTCTGGAGCGCGCTGCCTGGGAGGGTGGTAGCGATGGGTTGCCTCACAGCCTTTAAATAGTACCTGGATGAACACTTGGCAACGTCTTAACATTCAAGATGTGGAGATGCCGGCGTTGGACTGGGGTGAGCACAGTAAGAAATCTTACAGCACCAGGTTAAAGTCCAACAGGTTTGTTTCGAATCACTTGCTTTCGGAGCACTGCTCCTTCCTCAGGTAAATGAAGAAGCTGCGCTCCGAAAGCTAGTGATTTGAAACAAACCTGTTGGACTTTAACCTGGTGTTGTCAGACTTATTACATAACATTCAAGGCCAGGGGCCAAGTGCTGGCAAGTGTAATTCGGCTGACAGGTCAGGTGTCTTTCATGCAACGGTGCAGACTCGATGGGCCGAAGGGCCTCGTCTGCACTATAGTATTCTCCGATTCTGTGAAAGGGGTGAATAAAAAGCCTCAGAGAAAGGGAAAAGTGTCTTTGCTTCTGATATTGGTTCAGAGAACACGTTCTGCACAGTGAATTTTGGATTAAAGTCTCGGATTTGTAACCCTAGCCCTGTACTGGTCTTTTCTGCAGTTCCAAAATATTGTACTCACAACATTCCTGGATCAATAGGCAGCTAACAGGTTAGCGAGGGTCGGCCTAAATGGGTCATTTTCTGGTTGTCAGGATGTGATGATGATGTGACACAGGGATCAGTTCCTGGGTCGCAAGTTTTGATAAATGATTTGGATGAAGCAACTGAATGTACGGTTTTAAATTTGCTGACAACACAAAGATCGGTAGGAGAGCAAATTTGGGAAGCACGGTGGCGCAGTGGGTTAGCCCTGCTGCTTCACTGCACCGAGGCCCCAGGTTCAATCCCTGCTCTGGGTCACTGTGTGGAGTCTGCACGTTCTCCCCGTGTGTGTGTGGGTTTCCTCCGGGTGCTCTGGTTTCTTCCCACCGTCCAAAGATGTGCAGGTTAGGTGTGTCAAAATATACACCAGTATATCATGGTGCAGACACACACAGGGACCGATCAACATGTACAAACACCGCAGCCAATCACCAGTTAGAATACACACACTATAAAGGCAGAGGGCACCACGGTTCCCGCTCATTCTGGGTGCTGCCTCTGAGTGTAACAGGAACTCATCCAGCCCAGCACAGACTCACACCACGTGCTGAGAGAATCAACTGGTTCGGACAAGGCTTAGGTCTCTAGTTTAAGTTAGCATCATTTAGGGCCACTGTCATCGTGTGTTAGTTAGTTAGAAATAGTTAATAAAATTGAGTTGAACCTTCATCAGTGTTGGAAGTGTCTGTTCATCTCTCAAGTCTACACTAGCCAACACTTCAAGGTGCTTTAGCCTTCGTGTCCAAAAAAGTTAGGTTGGGTTACGGGGATAGGGTGGAGTAGGGCTTAAGCAGGGTGCTGTTTACAAGGGCCAGTGTAGACCTGATAAGCTGAATGGCCTCCTTCTGCACTGCAAATCCTATAATTCTATGATTCTTAGTCTTCAAATGCCTTTGAAGTTTTGAGGCTTTTAATCTTTAATTTGCCAGTACTTCCTTACATATAACACACATGGGCTCCGTACCCTGATTGACATTGGCACAATTAATAGAACCATACCTCAATAAATCATCCTTATACTACATGGTTCTCGATTTTAGCTTCTTCATAGTGGGTTATTGATCAGAGGCCCTGGAGCTCACACCAGCACTGCTCTGTCCTGCCATGGACTCTCCTGGGCAGCTCACACCAGCACTGCTCTGTCCTGCCATGGACTCTCCTGGCAGCTCACACCAACACTGCTCTGTCCTGCCGTGGACTCTCCTGGGCAGCTCACACCAGCACTGCTCTGTCCTGCCATGTACTCTCCTGGGCAGCTCACACCAACACTGCTCTGTCCTGCCATGGACTCTCCTGGGCAGCTCACACCAGCACTGCTCTGTCCTGCCGTGGACTGTCCTGCAGAGCTCACACCAGTACTGATGTGTCCTGCCATCGACACTCCTGAGCAGCTCACACCAACACTGCTCTGTCCTGCCATGGACTCTCCTGAGCAGCTCACACCAACACTGCTCTGTCCTGCCATGGACTCTCCTGAGCAGCTCACACCAGCACTGCTCTGTCCTGTCCGGGACCCTCCTGCGCAGCTCACACCGACACTGCTCTGTCCTGCCATCGACACTCCTGGGCAGCTCACACCGACACTGCTCTGTCCTGCCATGGACTCTCCTGAACAGCTCACACCAGCACTGCTTTGTCCTGCCATAGACTCTCCTGTGCAGCTCATACCAGCACTACTCTGTCCTGCCATGGACTCTCCTGTGCAGCTCATACCAGCACTACTCTGTCCTGCCATGGACTCTCTCAGATTGTCAGTGAGTCTCTGGAATTCTCGTCCTCAAAAGGCAGTGGGAGAAAAACCTTTGAATATGTTTCAGACAGCGCTGGAGAGATTCCTGATGAACCAGGGGGTGAAAGGTTATCGGGGGTGGAGCAATGTGGGGTTGAGGTTACAATCAGATCAGCAATGATCTTACTGAATGGCGGGAGCAGTCTTGAGGGCTGAGGGACCGACACATTCCTAATTCTGTCTGCTTGTCTGTCATCAGATTCAATCTACTAAATCTTTACAACCTCACAACAATTTTATTGTTCATCTAAATCCTCACATAAAGACGTTCCGAATGTGCCAGTCCAACATCCCAGTGTGTGAGTGAATATTGTTCAGTTTGTGTCACTCATTACACAGCCCAGTGACTGAGTCCACATCGCTGTGTTTCTCTCTCACTATACAGCATGATCTTTACAATATACTCTCATCAGCAATCATTGTCTGGAACTTGCAATCATAGAAATGAAACATTTATCATGGAATTCTGGAAAACAGTGGGGATTATCCAATAGGTAATGATTGTGACCAACACACTCTGTTATTTACAGTTAACACTGGAATATCTCAATCTCGACAAGACCAGAACAGAGTGATTGATGGGATCAGACCGACAGTGAGAACATTGTCTGAAACTTAACCTTGTCTTATTCCAGTAATTAGGAGTGTGATGGAATACTCTCCACTTGCCTGGATGAGTGCAGCTCCAACAACTCTCAAAACGCTCGACTCCATCCAGGACAAAGCAGCCCTGCTTGATTAGCACCCCGTCCACAAACATTCAAATCCTCCACCACCATCGACGCACCTTGGCTACAGCACAGGATTACTTGTGCCAAACAGCCTAAACAGCAAGTAATAGACAGAGCTAAGCAATTCCACAACCAACAGATCAACGGGGCAGCACGGTAGCATTGTGGATAGCACAATTGCTTCACAGCTCCAGGGTCCCAGGTTCGATTCCAGCTTGGGTCACTGTCTGTGCGGAGTCTGCACATCCTCCCCGTGTGTGCATGGGTTTCCTCCGGGTGCTCCGGTTTCCCCCCACAGTTCAAAGATGTGCAGGTTAGGTGGATTGGCCATGCTAAATTGCCCTGAGTGTCCAAAATTGTCCTTAGTGTTGGGTGGGGTTACTGGGTTATGGGGATAGGGTGGAGGTGTTGACCTTGGGTAGGGTGCTCTTTTCAAGAGCCGGTGCAGACTCGATGGGCCAAATGGCCTCATTCTGCACTGCAAATTCTATGGTATCAGATCTAAGCTCTGCAGTCCTGCCACATCCAGAGTGAATGGTTGTGGACAATAAAATAACTCACTGTAGGAGGAGGCTCCACAAATATCCCCATCCTCAATGATGGAGGAGCCCAGCCCAACTGTGCAATGGAAAAGGCCGAGGCATTCGCCTCCTGTTCCTCTGGGGCAGGCTGTTGCTGCAGTAACCCCCTCGAGCAGCTCCAGCTTGTCCAGTCGCAGGGCGTCCCCCAGGGCTACAGCGACCAGCAGGAAGGCCCATTGCTGGCTGAATTCCAATATCCATTGTCTGCAGGGGGTGAAAGGCCAACATGTTAGTATGGTGCCCAACCAGGTGCAACGGGCTACATGTGCAGCAACTGCCCCTGACTGTCCTTCCCCTGCCCTTCTCTCCTCTCTCCCCCCTCCCTCCCCCCACACTCCAGCCTCTACCCTGGCACTCACTCTACCCTCCATACAACCCCCCTGGCCACATCGGTGCCTGTCACAGCTGGTCCCCTGGCCCTGGTACCCATCCATGTCGACAAGGTTCCGGTGGCTGGCACTACCCATTCCAGAGATACACTATGTAGGTTCGGTTCGGAGCCTTCCTGTGGGGGCTACTGTGCTGTCGCCCCCCCCCCCCCCTTGGGTGGGTCGTGTGATGCTCTGCCGATGGTTGGTGTCCGGTTGTGGGGTGGGCGGAGTGGAGTGTGGGGGTGTGCAACCACGGGCCACAGTGGGCAGTTACTGTGTTGCTGATGTGACCATCAATTCACTCGAGACACGCTAGGAGTAAACTGTGGCTTTAATAGACTTACAACTGAGCCTGCCTGCGACCAGAAGAACTGAGGGCAGACTCACAAGGCTGCAGCACTTTATACTTCCAGTAGTGGGAGGGGCCATGGGCAGAGCCATGGGCGGAGCCAAGGGTGGAGCCCTGGACAAGCTCCTCATCTCCCCCTGTGGGCAGAGCTCACAGACAGAGCCCACAGGGACACAATGCTATACAGTGTGAATTACACGATGTACATTCACCACATTCACCCCCTGTAAAAAAAATTAAGTCCGGCGGGGGTGACGGGTCTACAGATTGAGTCGGTCCGGTGGCCGAGTCGGTCCGCTGGGATCGGCGGAGCACCGGGGTTGCATCCGCTTCGGGTGGCTGTGTGCTGATGGGCGGTGTGGATCTGAGGGTGGCTGGGTGCTGACGGGCGGTGGGGATGGGGATCTGAGGGTGGCTGGGTGCTGACGGTGTGGATCTGAGGGTGGCTGTGTGCTGATGGGCGGTGTGGATCTGAGGGTGGCTGGGTGCTGACGGGCGGTGGGGATCTGAGGGTGGCTGGGTGCTGACGGGCGGTGGGGATCTGAGGGTGGCTGGGTGCTGACGGGCGGTGGGGATCTGAGAGTGGCTGGGTGCTGACGGGCGGTGTGGATCTGAGGGTGGCTGTGGATCTGAGGGTGGCTGGGTGCTGACGGGCGGTGGGGATGGGGATCTGAGGGTGGCTGGGTGCTGACGGGCGGTGGGGATCTGAGGGTGGCTGGGTGCTGACGGGCGGTGGGGATGGGGATCTGAGGGTGGCTGGGTGCTGACGGGCGGTGGGGATCTGAGGGTGGCTGGGTGCTGACGGGCGGTGTGGATCTGAGGGTGGCTGGGTGCTGACGGTGTGGATGTGAGGGTGGCTGGGTGCTGACGGGCGGTGTGGATCTGAGGGTGGCTGGGTGCTGACGGTGTGGATCTGAGGGTGGCTGGGTGCTGGGTGCTGACGGGCGGTGGGGATCTGAGGGTGGCTGGGTGCTGGGTGCTGACGGGCGGTGGGGATGTGGATCTGAGGGTGGCTGGGTGCTGGGTGCTGACGGGCGGTGTGGATCTGAGGGTGGCTGGGTGCTGACGGGCGGTGTGGATCTGAGGGTGGCTGGGTGCTGACGGGCGGTGTGGATCTGAGGGTGGCTGGGTGCTGATGGACGGTGTGGATCTGAGGGTGGCTGGGTGCTGACGGGCGGTGTGGATCTGAGGGTGGCTGGGTGCTGACGGGCGGTGTGGATCTGAGGGTGGCTGGGTGCTGACGGGCTGTGTGGATCTGAGGGTGGCTGGGTGCTGACGGGCGGTGTGGATCTGAGGGTGGCTGGGTGCTGACGGGCGGTGTGAATCTGAGGGTGGCTGGGTGCTGACGGGCGGTGTGAATCTGAGGGTGGCTGGGTGCTGACGGGCGGTGTGGACTCCGGGGGTGGTTCGTTCAGAGCTTCGTTCCTGACAGGTGTGACGGGCGAAGGGGGGGGCGCAAGAAACCAGTAGGCGTGGGGGCGCAGGGCGTGGGGGGTCGGGTGGGGTGTAGTGTGAGGGGTACCTCGGCGGTGGTGGTGGTGGATCCTGCAGGCGCCAGGTCCCGGAGGGAAACGGTGTCCTGATGGCCATCGGGCTGTTCTATAAAGGTGTAGTGGGGGTTCGAGTGTAGCAGTAGTACCCTCCCTACTAGTGGGTTTGATTTATGTGTCCGGACGTGCTTCAGGAGGAGAACCGGGCCCGGTGTCCTCAACCAAGATGGGAGCAAAGCCCCCGTGGTAGTGCCCCTAGGGAAAACAAATAATCGCTCGTGAGGGGTCTGGTTAGTGGCCGTACACAGGAGGGACCTAATTGCATGGAGCGCGTCGGGGAGGACTTCCTGCCAGTGGGAGGGCGGGAGATTCCTGGACCGGAGCGTCAGTAGGACGGTCTTCCAGACCGTCGCATTCTCCCTCTCCACCTGCTTGTTCCCCCTGGAGTTATAACTGGTAGTCCTGCTCGAGGCGATGCCCTTGTCGAGCAGGTACTGACGCAGCTCGTCGCTCATGAAGGACGAACCCCGGTCGCTGTGTACGTAGCTGGGGAAACCGGACAGGGTGAAGACACTGTGCAGGGCTCTGATGTATGGGAGGTCATATCGGGGCACGGGAAAGCAAACGGAAAGCGGGAGAATTCATCTATGGCATTGACGAAGTACACATTTCGATTGGTCAAGGGGAGGGGCCCTTTGAAATCGATGCTCAGGCGTTCAAAGGGCCGGGAAGCCTTTACCAGGTGGGTTTGCACTCCGCGCAGATCGGGCAATCCCTGGTGATGGCTTTTACCTCCTCGGTGGAGAAAGGCAGGTTGCGGGCCTTGAAGTAGTGGGCGAGCCGGGTGATCCCCGGGTGGCAGAGGTCATTGTGGATAGCCTTTAATCGGCCGTCTTGCGCGCTGGCGCATGTGCCGCGGGACAGGGCATCTGGGGGCTCGTTGAGCTTCCCCGGCCGATATATAGAACATAGAACATAGAACGATACAGCGCAGTACAGGCCCTTCGGCCCTCGATGTTGCACCGACATGGAGAAAAAAAAACTAAAGGCCATCTAACCTACACTATGCCCTTATCATCCATATCAAGTCATTATGAAGTCATAATTATAGGTGGAGAGTTTTTATTGTTTTTTATTTTGCCCCTTTGTGAGTTGTCGAACATGAAGGCAACCGATCTTTGGTCGGTGATGAGGGTGAACCTCCTACCTGCGAGGTAGTGCCTCCAGTGACGAATAGCTTCCACAATGGCTTGGGCTTCTTTCTCGACTGAGGAGTGTCGAAGTTCTGAAGCGGAGAGGGTTTGGGAGAAGAAGGCGACTGGTCTCCCTGCCTGGTTCAGAGTGGCGGCGAAAGTGACCTCTGAGGCATCGCTCTCCACCTGGAAGGGGACGGATTCATCCACCGCCCGCATGGCAGCTTTGGCGATGTCCTCCTTAATGCAGTTGAAGGCCTGGCGTGCCTCGGCTGACAGTGGGAAGAGTGTGGTCTTAAATAGTGGGCGGGCTTTGTCCGCATACTGAGGGACCCACTGGGCATAATACCAGAAGAATCCCAGGCACCTCTTGTGGTCCCTGGGACAATGAGGGAGAGGGAGTTGTAAGAGTCCGGGTCGGGGCCCAGGACTCCGTTTACCACGACATAGCCGAGGATGGCTAGTCTGGATGTGCGGAAAACGCATGTCTCCTTATTGTAGGTGAGATTGAGTTTCTGGGCGGTTTGGAGAAATCGGTGGAGGTTGGCATCGTGGTCCTGCTGGTCATGGCCGCAGATGGTGACGTTATCCAGGTACGGAAACGTGGCCCACAGCCCGTACTGGCCCACCATTCGGTCCATCGCTCGTTGGAACACCGAGACCCCATTCGTGACGCCAAAGGGGACCCGGAGGAAATGGAAGAGGCAGCCATCGGCCTCGAACGCCGTGTAGTGGCGGTCCTCCGGGCGGATTGGGAGCTGGTGGTAAGCAGACATCAGAGCCACCGTGTAGAATATGCGGTACTGGGCGATCTGGTTGACCATGTCTGCAATTCTGGGGAGGGGGTACGCATCGAGGTGTGTGAACCGGTTAATGGCTTGGCTGTAATCAACCACCATTTGGAACTTTTCCCCGGTCTTGACGACCACCACCTGAGCTCTCCAGGGGCTATTACTGGCCTCTATGACTCCCTCACTGCTGCGGGCGGCTACTGGTTTACAGTCAGCCGTTAGGCTAGCGAAGAGTGGAGGGGGGTCGATTTTTAGAGTCGCTAAGCTGCATATAGTGAGAGGAGATAGGGGTCCGCCGAAGCTGAGTGTGAGGCTTCTGACGTTACATTGAAAATCGAGCCCAAGTAAGAGTGGGGTGCAGAGGTCGGGGAGTACGTACAGCTGGAAATTAGAGTAGCTGGCACCCTGAATCGTTAGGGTCGCGACGGTGCGCCCTTGTATTTGGACCGAGTGCGAGCCCGAGGCGAGGGAGATAGTTTGCCGTGCAGGGAAGATAGGGAATGAACAGCGTCTTACCAGGTCAGGATGTACGAAGCTCTTGATGCTCCCGGAATCGAAGAGGCACGGTGTCTTGTATCCGTTGACCTGAACGGACATCGTCGAGCTCCTGAGGTGCTTCGGACGCGACTGGTCCAACGTGACTGCGTTGAGTTGCGGGTAGTCGGCGGGTCAATCAGCAGTGCTGGAGTGGCCCCGTGATGACTGTCCGCGGAGGTCGTAGTCGTTGAGGTGAACATTGGGTGATGGCCCCCGTTGATCACACGTGGCGGGCGATGAAGAAGATGGCGCCCAAGATGGCAGCCCCCATGACTCGCACATGTCGGGCGGAGTCGGCAGACACGCTGCAACATTACGGGATCTGTGGGCCTGCGAGTTGGGGGAGCGATTGCTCTGGACTGCGGGGGAGTTAGAGGGTTTCCATTTTGACAGGCATACTTTGGCATAATGTCTTTTTTGACCGCAGCTGCTGCAGGTCGCGTTGCGGGCCGGGCAGTGCTGCCGTGGGTGTTGGGGCTGACAGCAAAAATGGCACGCTGGCGCTCCATCGTGGGTGGATGGCCGCGCGGCGCAGGCCTGGGGCAGTCGCTGGTCGGGAGTCCACGATAGGGTTGTGTGGTCTGCGGGGAATGAGTTAAGACATTGAAAACGCGACTTCCATTGAGGTTGCGAGTGCTACTGTGTCCTCCAAGTTCTGGGCCCCTTTTTCAAGGAGGCGCTGGCGCACATAATTAGACCGGACCCCTGCAATGTACACATCACGGACAGCGAGTTCCATATGCTGGGAGGCTGTTACAGCCTGAAAGTTACATTCCCGAGCAAGGGCTTTTAGATTGCACAGGTAGTCCTCTAGCGACTCTGCGGGGTGCTGTCAGCGGGTAGCGAAAATATGCCATGCGTAGACTTCGTTTACAGGCCGCACGTATAATCGGTCGAGCATAGCGAGGGCCTCGGTTTACGAGTCGGTACTGTTGAGTTGCGTGGAGATGCGATGGCTCACCCGTGCGTGCAGTAGACTGAGTTTCTGCTCATCTGTAGTAGCGGAGGTAGTCGACGCAGCCAGGTAGGCCTTGAAACACCGAAGCCAGTGTAGAAAGATTTCCTTCGCTTCTGCAGCCTGCAGGTCGAGTTCTAGTCGATCAGGTTCGAGGGCTGATTCCATGGTGGTTTTCGTAAATCTATTAAATTGATGTGACCATCAATTCACTCGAGACACGATAGGAAGTAAACTGTGGCTTTAGTAGACTTACAACTGAGCCTGCCTGCGACCAGAAGAACTGAGGGCAGACTCACAAGGCTGCAGCACTTTATACTTCCGGTAGTGGGAGGGGCCATGGACGGAGCCATGGGCAGAGCCAAGGGTGGAGCCCTGTACAAGCTCCTCATCTCCCCCTGTGGGCAGAGCCGCGCAACGGCTCACAGACAGAGCCCACAGGGACACAATGCTATGTGTGAATTACACAATGTACATTCACCACAGTTGTGCAGCAAGATGGCTGCCTTGCAGAACGCAGGAATGGCGGTGTGTGCTTGGACACCCCACCCTGCGATTGGCGACTTGCTAATATTGAAATGTTAGTGTCAGTGGATTGGATTTGGACTGGTGTAGATTCTGTTCAATAACAAGGGAGCTGCTGTTGGGATATTCAGCGTTCACACTGAATATCAATGTGCAGATTCCCAATGGATATTCAGCAGAAATTAACCTTCACAAACCTGATGAATAATTCCTGGAACTCGGCCAATGTCAGAGTTTTTTCCTCTTTTACTGTTCACAGGGAAACTCCCGAGGGGGGAGGAGCTGAGCTTCCAGCCTATTCAAACCAATCCCCACATTGTTCACAATCAAAAGGAATTGTATAAATCCCAACCCTCTTCCTGAAATGAACAAATGTGGAAAACACAAGAACCATCGGAGAGCAAAGTAATCTCTGGATAATAAAGCTTCCCGTTTATAATGGGGATGGTTAGAATCTCTCCTAAGGCTGGATCACTCCTCTCAGAATCTCCGGTAACACAGGGAGACAGAGACAGCCCAGAACATTCCTTTGGGATTCCAGTGGGGAGATTGCATTTCCATGGGGATGGATTTTCCCAGGAGTGTTTAGTAGAATGTGCTGACTTCACACTTGACCCCGTGACCCTCGACAGGGACAAAGAGGTGAAACTTTATGGGTGGGATTCTCCGCCCGGAAGTTGGCCAATGGGGTTTCCCATAGTAGCCAACCCCTTACCGTCAGGAAATCCGTGTGTGTGCTGTCGGTGAAGCGGATAATCCCTCCGGTGGAGAATCCCGCCCTAAAGCTTTACTACAATGGGAAGAGTCAGGGGATGAATGTTAATTTTTATAGTGTCTCTGGAGATAGAGGGCTGGATTCTCCGATTTTGAGGCTATGTCTGGAGGAAGTGTCTATTTTTCCGATGAAAACATTGGCGCCGCCCCCGCCCAAGGCTCTGCCTGTTGGGGTGGGGTGGGGGGGGTGCAGCCGCGCCACGTAAAACCCCCGGCATTCCCGACAGAAACAGCCGGAGAATTGCCGGGTCCGTGTCTGCGAATGTGTGTGGATCCGACCTGCCGGATAGTGTCCCCATAGACACTCCTCCCCCCACTACCCGGACCACCCCCGAACAATTCCCCCAGCCCCCGCCGAAGCCCCCCCCCCACCCCACCCCACCCGGCCAGCGGAATGGCTCCCCTCCCGACTGTGGTGGCGATGGACGCAGTCCGCAGCCGTCACGCGAGGTTGACGAAAATTGTGAGCACGAGCGATCCACGCCGTCGGGAAGTCGGCCCATCGGGGGCGGGGCATCGGGGGAGGGCTGCAGGCGACGTCCGGAGACCGTCCCACCGGCGTGCGGCGCACTCACTGATTACGCTGGTTTGGAGGGGCGGAGAATCCGGAAACAGGCCCCACTCCCGATTTCAGCATCAAAAGGGATTCTCCGCCCGATCGCCGAATACTGGATTCCCCGTTTTGGAGATCTTCACATCGGTGTGAAAGTGGTGGTGTTATACACCAGGAAAACTGCCGCAAAACGGTCACCGATTCGCTGTCTTGCTGGGTGCCTAGCAGGAAGCCAACATAGAGACCCCACCTCCATCTACTGATATGGCCCTGAGCCCAGACAGCAAAATTAGCAGCTCCTTCGGGCGTTGGCACTCCCCGGACCGCCCACTCACATTACCCCCCCCTCCCGCGGATCGGCCCTCCCCCCCGACTGTGTCGGCGCGGGACTGAGTCCGCAGCCACTACGCCGCGTTCATGACGGGTCAGACCACACGTATCCCGCGCCGTCGGGAACTCGGCTGGTCGGGGACGGAGCATCGGGGTCGGGCCTTAGGCAATGGGCTGAGGCCGTGGCTACGTGGCGTGGACACATCGCAATAGCGGCACCGCCCCCGATTTAGCCATTACCGGGGATTCTCCGGCCCCTCGTCAAACACGCCGGGGACGGAGAATCCCGCCCAGAGTGCAGAATAAGGGAGAGATTCCTCCGAGGAACAGGTTTAATCGGACTCTCCCTGAGATCATGCAGGTAAATCTGTCAAAAGCAGATCTAATTCAGGAGACGAAGCCAAATATTCCTGGTGCAATGTGGAAATATTGGAGCCTTGTCCCCATTCAGAGAGCTCTGATTTACTGCGAACCAAACTCGACCTGTTCTCCAGTTGTTTCTCTCTAGTTACCCTTGAGGAGGAGGTGGGGAGCTGCTTTCTTGAACCGCTGCAGTCCCTGAGGTGTAGGTGCACCCACTGTGCTGTTAGGGAGGGAGTTCCAGGATGGTGCCCCAGCGACAGTGAAGGAACGACCGATATATTTCCCAGTCAGGGTGGGGAGTGAGTTGGAGGGGAACCTCCAGGTGGTGGGGTTCCCAGGTACCTGCTGCTCTTGTCCTTCTGGATGGTGGTGGTGGGTTTGGAAGGAGCTGCCTGAGGAGCCTGGGTGAGTTGTTGGAGTTGACGAGCCTCCTGAACAGCAGCAATATGGAGCTGGCCGCTCAGAGATAGGAATACAGAAACATAGAGAATAGAAGCAGAAGGAGACCATTCAGCCCTTCGAGCCTGCTCTGCCATTCATCACGATCACGCCTGATCATCCAACTCAATAGCCTAATCCAGCTTTCCCCCCCATAGCCTTTGATCCCCCTCACCCTAAAGAGTGGGCGGGTTCTGTGGAGTGGATTCCGTTAGACGGATGGTCCCTGTGGGAGTTCCCCCCATTTCAAGGGTCCCTGGGGTGAGCCCCTGAGACAGGGGTCCTTGCCGGAGGTGGGGGGTGGGGTGGGTCGGGTCACCCCGGTACTGCACCCAGGCATTCCGGGGCTGCTGTGCGGGTGGGGGGGGGGGGGGGGGGGGGGGGGGGGAAGCTGACTGTGGGACCTCGCTCTCTGCCAGGGGTTCCCTGCGAATCCCCCGTATTCCACGCCCTGCATACATTTACAGGGGTTGGAAACTGAATTGTTTCCCGCTTTACAACCTCAAGGGGGACGGGAAAACCGGAGCAATTGAGCTCCGGCCGGAGAACAGGGGGCGGATTGTCCGTTCCTGAGGCTGAGTGCCGACTCCCACGGAGGGTCTGTGGTGTTCACGACAGGAAAATCAGCATAAAACCATCACCGATTCCAATGAGGGTTTAGCACCGGCACCGTGTGAAACACCCACAGAACGCAGGCTAAATGGGTCCCGTGCTGGACATGCACAGGGCCGACAGGCTGCGGCCACGCGTACACCTGAAATGAAATGAAATGAAAATTGCTTATTGTCACAAGTAGGCTTCAAATGAAGTTACTGTGAAAAGCCCCTAGTCGCCACATTCCGGCGCCTGTTCGGGGAGGCTGGTACGGGAATTGAACCCCCGTGCTGCTGGCCTGCCTGGGTCTGCTTTCAAAGCCAGCGATTTAGCCCAGTGTGCTAAACCAACACCTACACCCCCAACACATGCACCAATCACGCCTGAGAAGATGCCGCCGACTGTGCTGGACTCCATACCCACCCACCACGATCCCACTTCCCCACCTCCTGGCCACCCCACCCCCCGGCCCTGGCGGAAGCCCCCCTTCGGCCAGCTGGTGGGGGGGGGGATCTCGGCCAAGTGCGGCGGTGCTGGACACGGTCTGCACGCCCGCTCTCGCCACGCCAGGCTCCCGACCGCTGAGACTATACGTCGTCGGGAACTCTGCACATCGGAGGCGGAGGATCGCGCGTGGGCCCGGGAATGACATTCCAACGGGGGTGTGATGTGCGTGGACGGCGTCTCAATGATGCCAATCTGGACGGGGCATTGCAACCCGACGCCAAAACGGCACCAGCCGCCATTCTCCGTCCGATCATCGTTCCTGATTTCAGCATCGGTCAATGGAGAATCCCGCCCACTGTCTCCCCGAGAATACCGCCCACTGTCTCCCAGAGAATCCCTCCCACTGTCTCCCTGAGAATCCCTCCCACTGCCTCCCAGAGAATCCCTCCCACTGTCTCCCAGAGAATCCCTCCCACTGTCTCCCAGAGAATCCCTCCCACTGTCTCCCAGAGAATCCCTCCCACCGTCTCCCAGAGAATCCCTCCCACTGTCTCGCCGAGAATCCCTCCCACTGTCTCCCAGAGAATCCCTCCCACTGTCTCCCAGAGAATCCCTCCCACTGTCTCCCCGAGAATCCTTCCCACTGTCTCCCAGAGAATCCCTCCCACTGTCTCCCCGAGAATCCCTCCCACTGTCTCCCAGAAAATCCCCCCCACTGTCTCCCAGAGAATCCCACCCACTGTCTCCCCGAGAATCCCCCCACTGTCTCCCAGAGAATCCCACCCACTGTCTCCCCGAGAATCCCTCCCACTGTCTCCCTGAGAGTGAGAATCCCTCCCACAGTCTCCCCGAGAATCCCGCCCACTGTCTCCCCGAGAATCCCTCCCACTGTCTCCCTGAGCCTGAGAATCCCTCCCACTGTCTCCCAGAGAATCCCTCCCACTGTCGCCCCGAGAATCCCACCCACTGTCTCCCAGAGAATCCCCCCCACTGTCTCCCCGAGAATCCCTCCCACTGTCTCCCCGAGAATCCCTCCCACTGTCTCCCCGAGAATCCCTCACACTGTCTCCCCGAGAATCCCTCCCACTGTCTCCCAGAGAATCCCTCACACTGTCTCCCAGAGAATCCCACCCACTGTCTCCCAGAGAATCCCACCCACTGTCTCCCAGAGAATCCCGCCCACTGTCTCCCCGAGAATCCCTCCCACTGTCTCCCCGAGAATCCCTCCCACTGTCTCCCTGAGCCTGAGAATCCCTCCCACTGTCTCCCAGAGAATCCCACCCACTGTCTCCCCGAGAATCCCTCCCACTGTCTCCCTGAGAATCCCACCCACTGTCTCCCTGAGCCTGTGAATCCCTCCCACTGTCTCCCAGAGAATCCCACCCACTGTCTCCCCGAGAATCCCTCCCAATGTCTCCCTGAGAATCCCACCCACTGTCTCCCTGAGCCTGTGAATCCCTCCCACTGTCTTCCAGAGAATCCCTCCCACTGTCTCCCCGAGAATCCTTCCCACTGTCTCCCAGAGAATCCTTCCCACTGTCTCCCAGAGAATCCCGCCCACTGTCTTCCAGAGAATCCCTCCCACTGTCTCCCAGAGAATCCCTCCCACTGTCTCACAGAGAATCCCCCCCACTGTCTCCCCGAGAATCCCTCCCACTGTCTCCCAGAGAATCCCTCCCACTGTCTCCCAGAGAATCCCTCCCACTGTCTCCCCGAGAATCCTTTCCACTGTCGCCCAGAGAATCCCTCCCACTGTCTCCCTGAGAATCCCTCCCACTGTCTCCCAGAGAATCCCACCCATTGTCTCCCAGAGAATCCCCCCACTGTCTCCCCGAGAATCCCACCCACTGTCTCCCAGAGAATCCCTCTCACTGTCTCCCAGAGAATCCCACCCACTGTCTCCCAGAGAATCCCTCCCACTGTCTCCCAGAGAATCCCTCCCACTGTCTCCCAGAGAATCCCACCCATTGTCTCCCAGAGAATCCCTCCCACTGTCTCCCCGAGAATCCTTCCCACTGTCTCCCAGAGAATCCCTCCCACTGTCTCCCAGAGAATCCCTCCCACTGTCTCCCAGAGAATCCCTCCCACTGTCTCCCTGAGAATCCCTCCCACTGTCTCCCAGAGAATCCCTCCAACTGTCTCCCTGAGAATCCCTCCCACTGTCTCCCAGAGAATCCCTCCCACTGTCTCCCAGAGAATCCCGCCCACTGTCTCCCAGAGAATCCCACCCACTGTCTCCCAGAGAATCCCGCCACTGTCTCCCCGAGAATCCCTCCAACTGTCTCCCTGAGAATCCCTCCCACTGTCTCCCTGAGAATCCCTCCCACTGTCTCCCAGTGAATCCCTCCCACTGTCTCCCAGAGAATCCCACCCACTGTCTCCCTGAGAGAGAGAATCCCTCCCACTGTCTCCCTGAGAATCCCTCCCACTGTCTCCCAGTGAATCCCTCCCACTGTCTCCCAGAGAATCCCACCCACTGTCTCCGCGAAAATCCCACCCACTGACTCCCAGAGAATCCCTCCCACTGTCTCCCCGAGAATCCCTCCCACTATCTCCCAGAGAATCCCTCCCACTGTCTCCCGAGAATCCCTCCCACTGTCTCCCAGAAATCCCACCCACTGTCTCCCGAGAATCCCTCCTACGTCTCCCTGAGAGTGGATCCCACCACTGTCTCCAGAGAATCCCACCACTGTCTCCGCGAAAATCCCACCCACTGACTCCCAGAGAATCCCTCCCACTGTCTCCCAGAGAATCCCTCCCATTGTCTCCCGAGAATCCCTCCCACTGTCTCCCTGAGAATCCCTCCCACTGACTCCCAGAGAATCCCTCCCACTGTCTCCCAGAGAATCCCTCCCGCTGTCTCCCAGAGAATCCCTCCCACTGTCTGCCAAGAATCCCTCCCACTGTCTCCCTGAGAATCCTTCCCACTGTCTCCCCGAGAATCCCTCCCACTGTCTCCCCGAGAATCCCACCCACTGTCTCCCCGAGAATCCCCCCACTGTCTCCCAGAGAATCCCTCCCACTGTCTCCCAGAGAATCCCCCCCACTGTCTCCCCGAGAATCCCTCCCACTGCCTCCCAGAGAATCCCTCCCACTGTCTCCCAGAAAATCCCACCCACTGTCTCCCCGAGAATCCCTCCTACTGTCTCCCTGAGAGTGAGAATCCCACCCACTGTCTCCCAGAGAATCCCACCCACTGTCTCCCCGAAAATCCCACCCACTGACTCCCAGAGAATCCCTCCCACTGTCTCCCAGAGAATCCCTCCCATTGTCTCCCCGAGAATCCCTCCCACTGTCTCCCTGAGAATCCCTCCCACTGACTCCCAGAGAATCCCTCCCACTGTCTCCCAGAGAATCCCTCCCGCTGTCTCCCAGAGAATCCCTCCCACTGTCTGCCAGAGAATCCCTCCCACTGTCTCCCTGAGAATCCTTCCCACTGTCTCCCGAGAATCCCTCCCACTGTCTCCCCGAGAATCCCACCCACTGTCTCCCCGAGAATACCGCCCACTGTCTCCCAGAGAATCCCTCCCACTGTCTCCCAGAGAATCCCTCCCACTGTCTCCCTGAGAATCCCTCCCACTGCCTCCCAGAGAATCCCTCCCACTGTCTCCCAGAGAATCCCTCCCACTGTCTCCCAGAGAATCCCTCCCACTGTCTCCCAGAGAATCCCTCCCACTGTCTCCCAGAGAATCCCTCCCACTGTCTCCCCGAGAATCCCTCCCACTGTCTCCCAGAGAATCCCTCCCACTGTCTCCCAGAGAATCCCTCCCACTGTCTCCCCGAGAATCCTTCCCACTGTCTCCCAGAGAATCCCTCCCACTGTCTCCCCGAGAATCCCTCCCACTGTCTCCCAGAGAATCCCCCCACTGTCTCCCAGAGAATCCCACCCACTGTCTCCCAGAGAATCCCCCCACTGTCTCCCAGAGAATCCCACCCACTGTCTCCCAGAGAATCCCTCCCACTGTCTCCCAGAGAATCCCTCCCACTGTCTCCCCGAGAATCCCGCCCACTGTCTCCCCGAGAATCCCTCCCACTGTCTCCCAGAGAATCCCTCCCACTGTCTCCCAGAGAATCCCTCCCACTGTCTCCCCGAGAATCCCACCCACTGTCTCCCAGAGAATCCCACCCACTGTCTCCCCGAGAATCCCTCCCACTGTCTCCCAGAGAATCCCTCCCACTGTCTCCCCGAGAATCCCTCCCACTGTCTCCCCGAGAATCCCTCCCACTGTCTCCCAGAGAATCCCTCCCACTGTCTCCCAGAGAATCCCATCCCACTGTCTCCCAGAGAATCCCACCCACTGTCTCCCAGAGAATCCCGCCCACTGTCTCCCAGAGAATCCCTCCCACTGTCTCCCCGAGAATCCCTCCCACTGTCTCCCAGAGAATCCCTCCCACTGTCTCCCCGAGAATCCCTCCCACTGTCTCCCAGAGAATCCCTCCCACTGTCTCCCAGAGAATCCCTCCCACTGTCTCCCAGAGAATCCCTCCCACTGTCTCCCAGAGAATCCCCCCACTGTCTCCCCGAGAATCCCTCCCACTGTCTCCCAGAGAATCCCTCCCACTGTCTCCCAGAGAATCCCACCCACTGTCTCCCCGAGAATCCCTCCCACTGTCTCCCCGAGAATCCCACCCACTGTCTCCCAGAGAATCCCTCCCACTGTCTCCCAGAGAATCCCACCCACTGTCTCCCAGAGAATCCCCCCACTGTCTCCCGAGAATCCCTCCCACTGTCTCCCAGAGAATCCCTCCCACTGTCTCCCAGAGAATCCCTCCCACTGTCTCCCGAGAATCCCTCCCACTGTCTCCCAGAGAATCCCTCCCACTGTCTCCCAGAGAATCCCGCCCACTGTCTCCCAGAGAATCCCTCCCACTGTCTCCCAGAGAATCCCTCCCACTGTCTCCCAGAGAATCCCCCCACTGTCTCCCCGAGAATCCCTCCCACTGTCTCCCAGAGAATCCCTCCCACTGTCTCCCAGAGAATCCCTCCCACTGTCTCCCCGAGAATCCCTCCCACTGTCTCCCAGAGAATCCCTCCCACTGTCTCCCTGAGAATCCCTCCCACTGTCTCCCAGAGAATCCCTCCCACTGTCTCCCAGAGAATCCCCCCACTGTCTCCCCGAGAATCCCACCCACTGTCTCCCAGAGAATCCCTCCCACTGTCTCCCAGAGAATCCCACCCACTGTCTCCCAGAGAATCCCTCCCACTGTCTCCCAGAGAATCCCTCCCACTGTCTCCCAGAGAATCCCTCCCACTGTCTCCCAGAGAATCCCTCCCACTGTCTCCCCGAGAATCCTTCCCACTGTCTCCCAGAGAATCCCTCCCACTGTCTCCCAGAGAATCCCTCCCACTGTCTCCCAGAGAATCCCTCCCACTGTCTCCCTGAGAATCCCTCCCACTGTCTCCCAGAGAATCCCTCCAACTGTCTCCCTGAGAATCCCTCCCACTGTCTCCCAGAGAATCCCTCCCACTGTCTCCCAGAGAATCCCGCCCACTGTCTCCCAGAGAATCCCACCCACTGTCTCCCAGAGAATCCCGCCCACTGTCTCCCCGAGAATCCCTCCCACTGTCTCCCCGAGAATCCCTCCCACTGTCTCCCTGAGAATCCCTCCACTGTCTCCCGAGAATCCCTCCCACTGTCTCCCAGAGAATCCTCACCCACTGTCCTCCCTGAGAGAAGAATCACCTCACTCCCACTGTCTCCCTGAGAATCCCTCCCACTGTCTCCAGAGAATCCCTCCCACTGTCTCCCAGAGAATCCCACCCACTGTCTCCCGCGAGAATCCCACCCACTGACTCCCAGAGAAATCCCTCCCACTGTCTCTCC
>NC_052149.1:2416722-2454761 GCF_902713615.1 Scyliorhinus canicula
CCCCATACACACCCTCACCCCCAATAACCCCCACCACCCAACACCCCCATCCCCATCCCCTCTCTCCCTCCTCTCCCCCCCACCCCCCCAACATCCCCCAACACCCCCCACACCCCCTCACCCCCAATAACCCCCACGCCCCAACACCCCCATCCCCATCCCCTCTCTCCCTCCTCTCCCCCCCACCCCCCAACACCCCCAAACCCCCCTCACCCCCAATAACCCCCACTGCCCAACACTCCCCCCATCACCCCAACACCCTCAATCCCCCCTCATCCCCAATAACCCCCACCCCCCAACACCCCCCATCCCCCTCTCCCCCCATCCCCCTCAACACCCCCCCACACCCTCTCACCCCCAATAACCCCCACCCTAACACCCCCCAAACCCCCCTCACCCCCCACACACACCCCCACCCTCCAGCATCCCCCTCAGCAGGCCATGGCTGAGAACGTTGGCAGCATTACCGAGGCGCTGGTCAGCGTGTCGCGGACACTGTGCGGGGTGGCCCAGTCCCAGAGGGCCCAGTCCCAGAGGGCCCAGTCCCAGAGGGAGGTGGCCCAGTCCCAGAGGGAGAGGCTCAGTCCCAGAAGGAGGTGGCCCAGTCCCAGAGGGAGAGGCTCAGTCCCAGAGGGAGAGGCTCAGTCCCAGAGGGAGGTGGCCCAGTCCCAGAGGGAGGTGGCCCAGTCCCAGAGGGAGGTGCCCAGTCCCAGGGGGCCCAGTCCCAGAGGGAGATGGCCCAGTCCCAGAGGGAGGTGGCCCAGTCCCAGAGGGAGGTGGCCCAGTCCCAGAGGGAGGTGGCCCAGTCCCAGAGGGAGGTGCCCAGTCCCAGAGGGTTGGCCCAGTCCCAGGAGGCCCAGTCCCAGAGGGAGGTGGCCCAGTCCCAGGGGGCCCAGTCCCAGAGGGAGGTGGCCCAGTCCCAGAGAGAGGTGCCCAGTCCCAGAGGGCCCAGTCCCAGAGGGAGGTGCCCAGACCCAGAGGGAGGGGCCCAGTCCCAGAGGGAGGGGCCCAGTCCCAGAGGGAGGTGCCCAGTCCCAGAGGGTTGGCCCGGTCCCAGAGGGAGGTGCCCAGTCCCAGGGGGCCCAGTCCCAGAGGGCCCAGTCCCAGAGGCGGTGACCCAGTCCCAGAGGGACATGGCCCAGTCCCAGGCTGATGTGACACAGACCCTCAGGGTGATGTGGCGCAGTCCCAGAGGGAGATGGTCCATTCCCTGTGCTCCATGTACGCAAGCATGTGGACCTTGGTCGAGACCAGAGTGGGCCTCCAGGACTGGCAGCGCCAGGTGGTGGTGGGTGGGGGGGGGGGGGGCCTCAGAGGACGCCTCTGCTTGCACTCCCATCCCATGGAGTAGCCCGGGGGCCTTCCGGCACCTCGAGGGCGGAGGAGATGATGGGTCCCGTGATGGTGGACTCTCCCCCTCCTGTCCCTGGTGCATCTGGTGAGCAGCGAGCAGAACAGGGTGACACCACGTCACCCAGGACACCCGAGCAGCAGCCAGGCCCATCCAGACCGGGGCATCCCAGAAGACATGCGCCAACAGGGGCCCTGGCCGCCGGGCAGTGGTCACAGCAGGCCACCACCACTCCTGCTGTACCATCTGGGGAACCACCTAGATGGAGCGTTAGAGCCCGTAAGGCCAGAAAATTAGAGACCAGTTAAATTGGCACGGGTGTGGTAGTCGGTATTAGGGGTATCACGGTACCCAGGTTGAGGCTGTAGACCATTGGTGTGGGAGGTACCTGAGACAGCAAGATCATTGGTGAAGCCTGCCTGCTGGATCCGCCCAGTAAGGCGGAGTATAATAGCCTGTGTCTCCCCAGCTGCGCGTATGTCCCCGACCGCGTGGCAGCCCCTTGGGCAGCGTGGATCCCCCCCTGCGGCCGACTCCGATGCATCACCCATCCCCCCACAAGCTTGCGCTTTGCGACTACCAGGCAACCCCGGGGGGCCCCGCTGTTATTTTTGCTGGCAAGCCAAGCACCCCTGGCAGCGCTGCCCGACCCGCTCCTCCACCTGCAAAGGGTGCGGCAAAAAGGGCCATTTCATAGCGGTATGCCAGGCCCGGGCGGTCGTGTCCTCTCCGGGGGCGGACCGGGGCTGCCACCACAACTCTCGCCACGGGCCACGTGCGGGCAGCGGGCGCCGCCATCTTCATTTTCCCGAGCCACGTGCTGGCCCCGGGGCCGCCATCTTGTTCCCCAGGGACCACGTGCGACGCGTGGGCGCCGCCATCTTGGCTGGAGTCTCAGGACCCCGATTCGTGTGGCCACACACCGCCCGGGGAAAATCTGCAACTTTTACCACCACTCACCTCGGTGACCCTGGACCAGTCTCGGCCCCGAACTCTCTCGACCGCGACGACGACCGTGCTGATCAACGGGCGCAAAACATCCTGCCTGATCGACTCCGGGAGCACAGAGAGCTTCATACACCCCAACACGGTAAGGTGCTGCTCCCTCCCTATACACCCAGTTAACCAAAGAATCTCCCTGGCCTCCGGGTCTCACTCTGTAGAGACCAAAGGGTTCTGTGTAGCTAACCTCACAGTCCAGGGGAGAGAGTTTAAAAATTTCCAACTCTATGTCCTTCCTCACCTCTGTGCTGCCACGCTCCCAGGGTTAGCTTTCCAATGCAACCTCCAGAGCTTAACCTTTAAATTCGGCGGCGCTATACCCCCCCTCACTGTCTGCAGCCTCGTGACCCTCAAGGTCGACCCGCCTTCCCTTTTTGCGAACCTCACCCCGGATTGCAAACCCATCGCCACCAGAAGCAGACGGTACAGTGCCCAGGACCGGACCTTCGTTAGGTCGGAAGTCCAGTGGTTACTGAAGGAAGGTATTATCGAGGCTAGAAACAGCCCCTGGAGGCTCAAGTAGTGGTTGCAAAGACCGGGGAGAAGAACAGGATGGTCATCGATTATAGTCGGAGCATCAACAGGTATACGCAGCTCGACACGTACCCTCTCCCCCGCATATCTGATTTGGTCAATCAGATTGCACAATACAAGGTCTTTTCCATGATGGACCTCAAATCCGCCTCCCACCAGCTCCCCATCGCCCTAGCGACTGCCAACACACTGCATTCGAAGCAGATGGGCGGCTCTACCACTTCCTAAGGGTTCCCTTCGGTGTCACAAATGGAGTCTCGGTCTTCCAACGGGAGGTGGACCGAATGGTTGACCGGTACAGTTTGCGGGCCACGTTTCCGTACCTCGATAACGTCACAATCTGCGGCCACGACCAGCAGGACCACAACACCAACCTCCGCAAATTCCTCCATACTGCAAAAATCCTTAATCTAACCTACAACAAGGACAAATGCGTGTTCAGCACCGACCGTCTAGCCATCCTCGGCTATGTAGTGCATGATGGAGTTATAGGCCCAGATCCCGAACGCATGCACCCCCTCATGGAGTTTCCCCACCCCCACTGCTCCAAGGCCCTGGAACGCTGCCTGGGATTTCTTTCATATTACGCCCAGTGGGTCCCCAATTATGCGGACAAGGCCCGCCCACTAATCCAATCCACGGTTTTTCCCCTGTTGGCAGAGGCTCGCCAGGCCTTCGGCCGCATAAAAACCGACATCGTCAAGGCCACGATACACGCAATCGACGAATCCCTTCCATTCCAAGTCGGGAGCGACGCATCCGACGTAGCTCTGGTGGCCACCCTCAACCAAGCGGGCAGGACCATGGCCTTCTTCTCACGCACCCTCCATGCTTCAGAAATCCGCCATTCCCCCGTTGAAAAGGAGGCCCAGGCCATAGTAGAAGCTGTGCGGCACTGGAGGCATTACCTGGCCAGCAGGAGATTCACGCTCCTCACTGACCAACGATCGGTAGCTTTCATGTTCGATAATGCACAGCGGGGCAAGATAAAGAACGATAAGATCTTACGGTGGAGGATCGAGCTCTCCACCTACAACTATGAGATCTTGTATCGTTCCGGGAAGGTGAACAAGCCTCCTGATGCCCTGTCTCGCGGCACATGTGCCAACGCACAAATGGACCGACTCTGGGCCCTCCATGAGGACCTCTGCCACCCGGGGGTCACTCAATTCTTCCATTTTATCAAGACCCGCAACCTGCCCAACTCCATCGAGGAGGCCAGGACCATCACCAGGAACTGCCAAATCTGCGCAGAGTGCAAGCCGCACTTCTACAAGCCAGAGAATGCGCACCTGGTAAAGGCTTCCTGTCCCTTTGAACGCCTCAGTATGGACTTCAAAGGGCCCCTCCCCTCCACCGACCGCAACACGTATTCCCTGAACGTGATTGATGAGTACTCCCGGTTCCCATTCGCCATCCCCTGCCCCGACATAACCGCAGCCACCGTCATAAAAGCCCTCCACAATATCTTTACCCTGTTCGGTTTCCCCGCCTACATACACAGCGATAGGGGGCCCTCCTTCATGAGCAACAAACTGCGTCAATTCCTGCTCAGCAAGGGCATTGCCTTGAGCAGGACGACCAGTTATAACCTCCGGGGAAACGGACAGGTAGAGAGGGAGAACGGAACAATCTGGAAGACCATCCTACTGGCCCTACTGGCCAGGAATCTCCCAGTCTCCCGCTGGCAGGAGGTCCTCCCCGATGCACTCACTCCATCCGATCGCTGCTGTGTACCACGACAAACAAAACACCTCATGAACGTCTCCTTGTCTTCCCTAGGAAGTCCTCCTCTGGGACCTCGCTCCCAACCTGGCTGGCAGCTCCTCGACCCACCCTGCTCCGCAAACACGTGCCGGCGCACAAATTGGACCCATTGGTCGAGAGGGTCCACCTCCTTCATGCTCACCCTCAGTACGCCTACATGGCATACCCCGACGGCCGACAGGATACGGTCTCCCTACTGGACCTGGCGCTCACTGGATCCCCACCCAACCCCCCCCCCCACCCACACCCCCCCCCAAACCCCCCCTCCCCCAAACCCCCCCCCCATCTACCCCACCCCCCCCCCCCATCTACCCCACCCTCCCTCCCACCGGCGCACCCCACAGCCGCCCCCTTCCCAGGTGGATCAGTTCTCCCACTGGTCCCACCCAGGGGTGATGAAGCTGCCGAAGAAGCCGAAGCCACGCTCCCGGAGCCACGGATGCCCGAGCCGGCGCCTGCATCACCTCCGAAACTACGACGATCACAGAGGGCGACCCGGGCCCCCGATCGACTAATTGCTTCATTTTGATATGTACATGTAAATAAATACTGTAAATAGTTGTGACATGTAACAAGGCAAAACACTGTACCGCCGACGGGTACCACCATAACCTCTACCTCTACCTCCGTATAACGCAAGACCACCACCCCCGCCGGACTCTTTTTTTTAACAAGGGGTGAATGTGGTAATCGGTATTAGGGGTATTACGGTACCCAGGTTGATGCTGTAAGACCATTGGTGTGGGAGATACCTGAGACAGCAAGATCATTGGTGAAGCCTGCCTGCTGGTTCCGCCCAGTAAGGCGGAGTATAAGAGTCTGTGTCTCCCCAGCTGCTGCACTCTGTACCTGCGCTGCTGGGGAAACATCTGGTCCAATAAAGCCTTCAATTGTCATCCAATCTCGCTTCGAGAGTTATTGATTGATCATCAGGGTGCAGGGCACAGTTCCATTATAGGGGTTTGGGCACAAACTGTACATATTTTGTTCACATGAAACACAAGTTAACACCGTTGGTTACAACCTGCCTCGGTGCTCTGTCTGATGGGTGCAGGGGTGGGGCAGTCAGTGCTGGCCAGGGGGTGTGGTTGGTGGTGGACCAGTACAGGCCCTGTGGGAGGACTGTGCTCCGCCCTGACCATCCCCAGCACGCCCTCCCCAGGTGTAATGCACTGGCCAGCCCGCATGCAGGGATCACCCAGGTGGAAGGAGAGCAGGAGTCAGACATTGTCAGATGATTGTTGAGCACGGAGCTTATTCCAGAGCGGGCTGTCATCATCTTCCATCCCATGGACCAGACCCGCTGTCACTGCTGACCCGGGGCCCCCAGCTCGTAGTGCTACAGGTAGTCGGCCATTTGGCGGTGTGGGAGGTGAGAGGGTCTGAGATGCGGTGTCCGTGCCCCTGGCCATTCCCCCCTCCACCCTCTCTCTCCTAGTCGGTGAACCTGGAGGCGATCAGAGTGTCCAGTGCGCACTGGCCCTGGCAATGGCGTTGTGCGGCCTTCCCTGACTGCCCAGGCACCATGTCCTGCCCATCCTCCCCCGCATCCTCCGTGTCGGACGAGGCCTGTCCTTCCTCCTCCTTCTCCTCCTCCAGCACATCGCCCCTCTGCTGGGCTGTATTGTGGAGGATGCAGCAGGTTGCCATGATGTGGGCGACCCTCTCAGCCTCGCAGTGGAGGGCCCTCCAGGGCGGTCCATGCAGCTGAACCTCATCTTCAGGAGGCTGAAGCTCCGCTCGATCACTCTCCTGGTCATTGTATGGCCGTTGTTGTGCAGGTCTCCATGTCGGTCTGTGGCCTTCAGATAGGTGTCATAAGCCATGGCCACAGCGGGTAACTCCTGTCGCCCTGGAGACATAAGAACATAAGAACTAGGAGCAGGAGTAGGCCATCTGGCCCCTCGAGCCTGCTCCGCCATTCAATGAGATCATGGCTGATCTTTTGTGGACTCAGCTCCACTTTCCGGCCCGAACACCATAACCCTTAATCCCTTTATTCTTCAAAAAACTATCCATCTTTACCTTAAAAACATTTAATGAAGGAGCCTCTACTGCTTCACTGGGCAAGGAATTCCATAGATTCACAACCCTTTGGGTGAAGATGTTCCTCCTAAACTCAGTCCTAAATCTACTTCCCCTTATTTTGAGGCTATGTCCCCTAGTTCTGCTTTCACCCGCCAGTGGAAACAATCTGCCCGCATCTATCCTATCTATTCCCTTCATAATTTTATATGTTTCTATAAGATCCCCCCTCATCCTTCTAAATTCCAACGAGTACAGTCCCAGTCTACTCAACCTCTCCACATAATCCAACCCCTTCAGCTCTGGGATTACCCTAGTGAATCTCCTCTGCACACCCTCCAGCGCCAGTACGTCCTTTCTCAGGTAAGGAGACCAAAACTGAACATAGAACATAGAACATAGAACGATACAGCGCAGTACAGGCCCTTCGGCCCTCGATGTTGCACCGACATGGAAAAAAAAACTAAAGGCCATCTAACCTACACTATGCCATTATCATCCATATGCTTATCCAATAAACTTTTAAATGCCCTCAATGTTGGCGAGTTCACTACTGTTGCAGGTAGGGCATTCCACGGCCTCACCACTCTTTGCGTAAAAAACCCACCTCTGACCTCTGTCCTATATCTATTACCCCTCAATTTAAGGCTATGTCCCCTCGTGCTAGCCACCTCCATCCGCGGGAAAAGGCTCTCGCTGTCCACCCTATCTAACCCTCTGAACACAAATACTCCAGGTGTGGCCTCACTAACACCTTATACAATTGCAACATAACCTCCCCAATCTTAAACTCCATCCCTCTAGCAATGAAGGACAAAATTCCATTTGTCTTCTTAATCACCTGTTGCACCTGTAAACCAACTTTCTGTGACTCATGCACTAGCACACCCAGGTCTCTCTGCACAGTGGCATGCTTTAATATTTTATCGTTTAAATAATAATCCCTCAGCCGGGGGGGTGGTGGAGATAGGGGTAGGTGGGTGGTGGGGGGGGGGGGGGTTGGTGGCGGGGGGCCTGCCCGGCCTGCCCCGCCCCACCCCGCCCCTCGAACATGTCAGGAATCACCGGGTGTGCCAGGATGAAACAGCCTGTTCCGGTGCTGGTCGCTCTGCTGCTGCGGCCTCCCCCAACTCTCCCAGCAGCCCCTGCTCACGCCGCCACAGGGCATCTCGCACAGCTGCGACCATCACCCCAGCGGCCAGCATTACTGGCTGCCCACGCATGTCCCCCCTCCCCCCTCCGCACCCCTGCCCCATTGGCATCCGAGCCCGTCGGTACCCCGGTCCTGGCGTCCATCCCTGCTGCCAGGGTGCCCATTGGCTGGCATTGCCCTTACTGCGGGAGCCTTGGGCTTGGCCATAGCTGGTCCCCCAGTGGGTGGCAGCCGGTTGTGTGGGATGTTTGTGGGCGGGGGGGGGGCGCTGTGGCAGGGAGCAGGGTGCGAGGGTGGGTGCACCCATATGGCCGGTGTCACTGTGTAGACCCAGTGGCCGAGGAGGGTGGTCGGTGAGTGCGCAGCAAGATGGCCACCATGATGTTGGTTGGTGCCTGGGCACCATCCCAGTCCCATGGGGGGGGCACCCCGGCAGCCCGGCCTGTCCAACCCCCGTCCCCCTCCCCCGGCCTGAGCAGGGCCCCCTGCCTCAGCCAGTGTAGTGATCTGTATATCTGCTGGTATGTGAAGGGTTAACAACTGTAGCATAGAGTTAAACAACCACTAGATGGCAGCACTGGATTCATGTATATAAACTGAACTCAGAGGATCTTGGCTCTCTTCCAATCAGGAGTGACCAGAGAGCAGAGTGTTAGAGAGATAGAGCTTAGTTGGCGTGTGCAGTTAAACATAATTAATACTTCTTTTGATTTACTTTACCATCAGTTAAAGTTGTGGAGAGTGAACAAACTCATTAGTATTTATATTCATTATTCATTAACTGTTATTTGCTTTAAATTGAAGGCTGATAGTTTGATTGAACTACAACCATCAGACCATTCTGGGAGTAAGCAAAGAGTAACGAGTGATCACGTAACATGGTACCAGGTTTATGGCTTCGAAAAAACTGGCTGGAGTAATTGAGTGAGATCAGAAACAGAAGAAATTTGTAGCAGCTATTCGACTAGAGAAGCATCGTAGCAAACGAATCCTGCGAAGACAGCCGCTTCGATGGACCACGCACAAGCTCCACGTCACCTCAAGATTACTGGTAATTTGAACTCTAATTGGAAACTGTTTAAGCAGCAATTTCAAATATATTTGGAAGCGACAGATTTACCTGCTGCAACTGTGCTAGAAAAACTGCATTGCTGTTATCAATGGCAGGACAGTGTGCAATTGAAATATATAACTCCATTCAGTATCCTGCTGGCCAGGACAAAGCTCCAGGCCGCCAGCCCGCAGTCACTCCACGCCATTTCCGACCTCCTCTCTCGCAAAGCAGACAGGTTCGCCAGGCTCACGATTTCTAAAACCACAAGTGAACCACGCCGTCGGGAACTCGGCCTGTCGGAGACGTGAATCGCGGAGGGCCCGGAGCATCAAGTGTCAGGCCCGCTAATGATATGCCCGCTGTACTTTCGCCCCGCGCAGCGAGCGACGCATTTACACCTTTTTCGGGGTACCGGAGAATCCCCATTTGGCGTCAAACCAGCGCCTCCCCCGATTTTGGCGTTGGAAGCTAATCCCCGCCCAATTGCATTTACGATTTCGGAATCGGCAAACGGAGAATCACGCCCTTAGTTTCAGGAACGGAGAATCCGACTGTGTATGTTTTTAATAAGCAGTTAGATATCGCACTCAGGGGCGAAGGGGATCTCAGGGAATGGGGGGGAAAGCGGGATTTGGCCATTGAGTTGGATGATCAGCCATGATCATAATGATCAAGCTCGAAGGGCCGAATGGCCTCGACCTGTTCCTATTTTGCAAGTTTCTATTACTTATTAAAAATCCTCTGTAAACTGACTCAAAGTTCAAGAATCCCCCGCACTCTGGGGTAGTGACTTCCACAGATACACAACCCTTTGAGAGAAGCAATCTCATCTCATGTCTGTTTGACCTTGCTGCCCCTTATCCGAAAACTATGACCTCTCGATCTCAATTGCCCCACAGGAGGAAGCATCCTCTCTACATTTACTTTGTCAATATCTTTTATCATCTTATATACCTCACCTAGATCTCCTCTCATTGTCACAATCTCTAGAGAGTATAGACCTGAACAGTTCAATCTCTCTTTATAAGACAAATCCTCTTCTCTGGAAATAATCTGCCGAATCTCCTCTGAAGTGCCTTTGGCAGCACAGTAGCACAGTGGCTAGCACTGTGGCTTCACAGCGCCAGGGTTCCAGGTACAATTCCCCGCTGGGTCACTGTCTGTGCGGAGTCTGCACGTTCTCCCTGTGTCTGCGTGGGTTTCCTCCGGGCGCTCCGGTTTCCTCCCACGGTCCAAAGACGAGCAGGTTAGGCAGATTGGCCGTGATAAATTGCCCTTAGTGTCCAAAAAGGTTGGGAAGGGTTATTGGGTTACAAGGATAGGGTGGAAGTGAGGGCTTAAGTGGGTCGGTGCAGACTCGATGGGCCGAATGGCCTCCTCTGTGCCGTATGTTCTATGTTCCATGTTCTAATGCAGCTAAAAGGACCGAAAGTGTACAGAGTCCTCCAGGTGTGGACTCCACAAGGCTGTGCACTGTTGGAATTAGTAAGTAGCTAATTAACCAGTTGTTTTTGCTGCATATTTCATTATCGTTCTTGCTATTAATATACAGTAATTATGCTTACATTTACAAACCTGGTGACTGTAATTATTAGGAAGTCAAGGGCCAAAGATTTTGGGTATTTTATAAGAATTATTGGTTAATTCACTTGTGTCCTCGCTCCGGGAGTCCGGGTCAACTGCAGCTGGAAATGACCATGCACTTGTCCAAGGTGCTGTCACATCACGTTAGCTCAGTGATTAGCACTGTTGCCTCACAGCTCCAGGGTCTCGGGTTCGATTCCCCACTGGGTCACTGTCTGTGCGGAGTCTGCACGTTCTCTCCGTGTCTGTGTGGGTTTCCTCCGGGTGCTCCGGTTTCCTCCCACAGTCCAAAGATGTCATGTTAGGTCATTTCGACATTCTGAATTCTCCCTCTGTGAACCTGAACAGGCGCCGGAGTGTGGCGACTAGGGGCTTTTCACAGTAACTTCAGTGCAGTGTTAATGTAAGCTTACTTGTAACAAAGGTTATTACAATAAAAAAACAGTCCTGTTGTTATTTCGCCAATGGTACTGCTGACGTGGGCTCAAGGACAAGCCGCAGGCTACATCTCCAAGCCACTAACTGAGCGAGTGCTGCACTGTCAGAGGGTCAGTACTGAGGGAGTGCCGCACTGTCAGAGGGTCAGTACTGAGGGAGTGCCGCACTGTCAGAGGGTCAGTACTGAGGGAGTGCCACACTGTCAGAGGGTCAGTACTGAGGGAGTGCTGCACTGTCACATGGTCAGTCCCTGTCTCCCCGCTTTGGGTGGATTCATAACAAACCCTCAGTCGCTATTGGATGGGGAGCTGGGAGATTGTTCATTTATTTTTCTCTTTCTCATTTTATTCCTTCCTTTTCTCTCATTTTTTTCTCCCTCTTCTATTCTTTGCCGCTGTTCATTCTTTTCTTCCTTTTTTATTGATCGAGCTGACGGATGAATCAAATCCGTCGATTTCCATTTCTCCAGAGCTGTGTGAAATTGTCAGTGAAATAGTAACTGTTGTAAATGACAGTGATGTGTGGGAGTGACGCTGCATCGTGTCTGATACTAACTCCCGCTCACATCCAAACATTGAATCTACAGTTTGGAGAAAGCCTCCAGGGCAGTTTGGGGATGTTTTCAGTCACTGAATAATCTGATTTGTTGCTGTGAAATCTGTCTTTTTCTTATTGCGATTTCAGTGATTTGCTGGAAATGATCAGAATGTGGAAATACCCAGCTGGAGAAATCTTTGTTTAAACTGGGCTGTGAATTGAGCTGGGGGATCATTCACTCAGACAGATTCCTGCTTTGGAATTTAATTTGTGCTGATGCAGCGTGAGGTGAATATCGGAAACGCCCGCCTCAGACTGCTCCCTCATTCCCCTGTCCCTCCTCCTCACCTCCCTCACTACACAATCCAGGCATTTAATGGGCCCACAGCTGGGATACAGACCCACAACAGGGAGCTGAGCTTCCAATATATCGAGTGGACAGCACAGAAACAGTCCATTCGGCCCATCTGCTTCATACTGGTCTGTATGATCCATTCTCTGAATCAGGAAATTTGCCCTGACTTCCCAATGGGATTGATTCTGGAATCTCTGGTATTTATAGTCCCAGAGTTCTGTCTCCCCACAGGTGCAAACATCTTCTCCACGTCGATCTGGTCAAAGCCCTTCCATAGTTTGAAGGATCTTTATCTGGTGACCCCCTCAGTCTTCGCTGTTCGAGATCAAAGATCTCCGGCCAGGACCACCTTTCCTGATCGTTCTAACCTCACTCCCAGCATCACAATGAGTATTTCACTGGAAAATCTGTTTTACAATTGGTCACACCAATATTAGAGCAAAATCGTAAAATAAATACAGGATAAAATCTCAGCTGAGTGATGTAATATATAATTCTTCTTTGTGTCACAAGTAGGCTGACATTAACGCTGCAATGAAGTTACTGTGAAAAGCCCCTAGTCGCCACATTCCGGGGCCTGTTCGGGTACACAGAGGGAGAATTCAGAATGTCCAATTCAGCTAACAGCACGGGCTGGATTCTCCCCTACCCGGCAGGGCGGGGGGGGGGGGGGGGGGGGGGTCCCTGCGGGATGGAGTGACGTGAGCTACTCCGGCGTCTGGCCGTCCCAAAGGTGCGGAATTCTCCGCTCCATTAGGGGCCAAGCCCTCACCTTGAGGGGCTAGGCAGGCGGCGGGGTGGTTGGCGCCCCACCGGTCAGCGGGAACGGCCTTTGGCGCCAAGCCAGCCGGGGCCGAAGGGACTTCGCCGGCCGGCGGAAGTCCGCGCATGCGCCGGAGCGTCAGCGGCTGCTGACGTCATCCCCGCGCATGCGCAGGGGAGGGGGTCACTTCTGCCTCCGCCATGGTGAAGGCGGAAGGAAAAGAGTGCCCCCACGGCACAGGCTCGCCCGCCGATTGGTGGGCCCCGATCGCAGGCCAGGCCACTGTGGGGACCCCCCCGGGGCCAGATCGCCCCCCCAGGACCCCGGAGCCCGCCCGCGCCGCCGATTCCGCCGCCGGGTAGGTGGTTTGATTCAGGCCAGTGGGACCGAAATGACAGCGGCTGGACTTCGGCCCATCGCGGGCCGGAGAATTGCCGGCGGGGGGGGGGGGGGGCGCTGGCCGGCGCAGCACGATTCCCGCCCCCGCCGAATCTCAGGTGCCGGAGACTTCGGGAGATGGCGGGGGCGGGATTGATCCCAGCCTCCGGCGATTCTCCAACCCGGGGGCGGGGGGGGGGGGGGGTCGGAGAATCCCGCCCCACGTCTTTCGGGACTTGTGGGAGGAAACCGGAACACCCGGAGGAAACCCAATCAGACACGGGAAAAACGTGCAGATTCCTCACAGACAGTGACCCGAGGCCGGGAATCAAACCTGGAGTTGTGAAGCAACAGTGCTAACCACTGTGCTACCGTGCCGCCCATCTGTTGTGATGGGAATTTGAATATTGCTGTTGAAAATGTCTCGATGCTGAAACTCCTCCTCCTGTTACCCTCATGAACTGAGCTTTGTTTGAGAATCTGCGATGGGACACAGCCACTGCTGGGCTAAGTTACAGGCAGCTCTCAATATTCACCACACTGCAGTGTAACGGCTCGGACAGGGGGCCATGCAGCTCAGTGAAAGCTCAGTCCCAGTTTACCCGAACCAGAGGGATAAAACACCCATTCTCACAACTGATGGTGGACACAAGGAATAAATTAGGGGAGACAATGGCGTAGTGATCTTGTCACTGGACTGGTCAACAATAGATTAACCCCTCGGTTTATGTCTCTGGTGCTCCCTCTAGTGGTTACTTAGTCTTATTGTATTTACATTAACCCCTTGTGTATTTACAGTGATGCACATCACCACAACCACCACCCCACCCACGGCCTCACCCCCTCACCCACCCCCTCCACACCACCCGCACATCCCCCTCCATCACCACCACCCCCACCCACGGCCTCACCCCCTCACCCACCCCCTCCACACCACCCGCACACCCCCTTCCATCACCACCACCCCCACCCACGGCCCCACTCACTCCCCCACCCCTTCCACGCACACCCAGCCTCCATCACCACCCCAATCGGTAATCCAACCATGCATCATGGCTTGTGTCTTGCAGGATCACCTGGCGACGAGGTGGGACTTTCTGGTGTCCCTCGCCCCTGACCCCAACCCCAAGTGGATAGCAACGAGCAAGAGGTCACGGACAGCGATGGGAGCACTCGACCCTCAACATGAGGCACCCCGGAACACCAGCCCAAATACTGGGGAGATTATCCGTGTTGGTCGTAAAAATAGGCAGGCAGATTATTATTTGAATGGGTGTAAATTGAGAGAGGCGGATACTCAGCGAGACCTTGGTGTCCTCGTGCATCAGTCGCTGAAAGTAAGCACGCAGGTACAGCCGGCAGTAAAGAAGGCAAATGGTATGTTGGCCTTCATAGCGAGAGGATTTGAGTCCAGGAAGAGAGATGTTTTACTGCAATTGTAAAGGGCATTGGTGAGGCCACACCTGGAGTATTGTGGGCAGTTTTGGTGTCCTTATCTGAGGAAGGGTGTTCTTGCTATGGAGGGAGAGCAGCGAAGGTTTACCAGGCTGATTCCTGGGATGGCGGGACTGTCATATGAGGAGAGACTAAATGGGTTAGGATTATATTCATTGGAGTTTAGAAGAGTGAGAGGGGATCTCATAGAAACTTATAAAGTTCTAACAGGATTAGACCGGGTAGATTCAGAAAGAATGTTCCCGATGGTGGGGAGTCCAGAACTAGGGGGTCAGAGTTTGAGGATAAGGGGTAAACCTTTGAGGACTGAGGGGAGGAGAAATTTCTTCACCCAGAGAGCGGGGAATCTGTGGGATTCACTCCCACAGGAAGTAGTTGAGGCCAAGCTGTGTAATTTCAAGAAGGAATTAGATATCACTCTTGGGGCTGAAGGGATCAGGGATATTGGGGGGAGGGGTGATCAGGATATCGAACTTGGTGATCAGCCATGATGATAATTGTGGTGATATGCATACATGCTGTATAAATGTACAAAAATGTTTATCAATAGATAATCATAGATGTGACCTCCTGCCAGGCGTCAGACATGCATCACGTGACTGTCGTGACTGGGCAGTTGGTGGTCGGATGGACAGTAGGACAGTCTCACTTCGAGTCGCTCGCTTAGAACTTGAGTAATTTTGTTTGTGCATAGATCTGTCAGTTAGCCTCCCACGTGTCTAACAATAAATCATCGTTCTGGTTGAACACATTTATGCTGTGTGTGTGTCTTCATCATCGGGGAACCACGGAACACAATAATAATGAATGGCAGAGCAGGCTGGAAGGGCTGAATGGCCTCCTCCCACTTCTATTTTCTATGTTTCGATGTTTCTATGACACTAATTTCCCATCACAGCTGCCTCCTTAACCCTCCACCATCCCAGAGACACTCACCTCGGTTGGCCATGTTAGTGAAGAGGCTCCTGGAACACTACCTGGGGCGCAGCACACAGCTGCTCCGATACAGCAGGTGGAGGTAGGAACCCCCTGGGGGGTGGACGGTCGGAGGGCAGCCGTGCCAGGGATGAGCTGCCGTCCGGATGGGTTTCAGGAATGGACAGTCCCATCGATTGTGGAGATGTAGTCACAGAGCCAGGGGCTACATGAGGGGTTGTCGGTGAGCATCCAGCACCTGCGGGCACAGGTGGAGGAGTCCAACCCCGTGCAGGAGCAGGAGGTGGCGCCGATCATGCATGCCACCCAGGCTAACACCGCACAGGTGTGAGGGCAGCACGGTGGCACTGCAGCCTTATGGCACCGAGGCCCCAGGTTCGAATCCCGGCTCAGGGTCACTATCCGTGTGGAGTTTGCACATTCTCCCTGTGTTTCCGTGGGTTTCGCCCCCACAACCCAAAGATGTGCAGGGTAGGTGGATTGGCCATGCTAAATTGCCCCTTAATTGGAAGTAAATGAATTGGGTACTCTAAATTTATTATTAAACACCGCACGGGTGGTGTCCGGGGTAGAGGCCTTGGGGGCAAAGGTATCGGCCATGGGTCAAGATGTTCAAGGCCTGGGTCATTCTATGCAGACGGTGACCGAGGCCCAGGACAGGGCTGTCCTCTCACAGGCAGCCATGTCCCAGCTCCACCTGGGCATCGCAGCGACGCTCCTCAGCGTGGCCCAGTCACGGCCTGGGCGCTGCCACACAGTATGTCACAGACCCAGAGGGAGACCGTGCAGGTACTGGCTGATGTGGCACAGACCCAGAGGGAGGTGGCACAGACCCAGAGGGAGACCGTGCAGGTACTGGCTGATGTGGCACAGACCCAGAGGGAGGTGGCCCAGTCCCAGAGGGAGACCGTGCAGGTACTGGCTGATGTGGCACAGACCCAGAGGGAGACCGTGCAGGTACTGGCTGATGTGGCACAGACCCAGAGGGAGGTGGCCCAGTCCCAGAGGGAGACCGTGCAGGTACTGGCTGATGTGGCACAGACCCAGAGGGAGACCGTGCAGGTACTGGCTGATGTGGCACAGACACAGAGGGAGACCGTGCAGGTACTGGCTGATGTGGCACAGACCCAGAGGGAGACCGTGCAGGTACTGGCTGATGTGGAACAGACCCAGAGGGAGGTGGCCCAGTCCCAGAGGGAGACCGTGCAGGTACTGGCTGATGTGGAACAGACCCAGAGGGAGGTGGCCCAGTCCCAGAGGGAGACCGTGCAGGTACTGGCTGATGTGGCACAGACCCAGAGGGAGGTGGCCCAGTCCCAGAGGGAGACCGTGCAGGTACTGGCTGATGTGGCACAGACTCACAGGGTAGTGGCACAGTCGCAGTGTGATGTGGGGCAGTCCCAGACGGAGATGGTCCGTTCCATGTCCACAAGCGTGCAGACCCTGGCCGAGACCAGAGCAGGCCTCCAGGACTGGCAGCGCCAAGTGGCGGGGGGATCTCAGGGAAGGACTCCACTCACATCCCCATCCCATGGTGTAGACCGGGGGCCATACGGCACCCTGAGGGAGGAGGAGGTGATGGGGCCCGTGCCGGTGACTCCCGCAACGGAGGTGACGGAACACCGCAGCACCCTCAGACTCCCCCCCCCCCCCCCCCCCCCCCGCCCTCCTGTCCCTGGCAGCGGGCAGAAAGGCGGCATCACACCACGTGAGACACCTGACCAGCAGCCGGGCCCATCCAGGCCCAGTCGCCCCAAAAGACGGCCGTCAAATGGGCCTCAGGCCGCAGGACAGGAGTCCCAGCAGCAGGCCCCCTCCGTTTCTACTGTACCATCTGGGGAACCACCGAGATGTAGTGTTAGGACCCGTAAGGCCAGAAAAGTAGACACCAGTTAAGTTGGCACGGGTGGAAGGCACAGTATAGCGATAGGCGCGAGGGCACAAACCTGTATATATATGTTCACAATAAACACCTGTTCACAACGTTTTAAGCTGCCTCGGTATTCTGTTAGACGGGTGTGAGGGGTGGGCTGGAGCGGCCGCTGGAGGGTGGGGGGAAGTGGGGGGGGGGGGGATGGGCAGACCATGTGGGTGGGCACGGGGCAGGGACCCCAGTTCAACACTCACCACTCCAGCAAAGATAACTTTTTTTTCACTTTTTTTTTTACATTTACCGTACCCAATTATTTTTCCAATTAAGGGCCAATTTAGCGTGGCCAATCCACCTAGCCTGCACATCTTTGGGTTGTGGGGGCGAGACCCACGCAGACACGGGGAGAATGGTCACTCCCTCCTCTCACTCCCTCATCGCCCACGTCGCCTTTTTCCTGATATTTGACACCATGGGTGAACCCACACCGACGGGAATTCCGCTCGGCCGAGGCGGAGTATCGCAGAGGCCCCGGGGAATACCGGGTCAGGCCCGCTAATGATATGCAATCGCCGTTTACTGTACATGCGGAGTGGAACGCATTAACATCGCTATCGAAGCTCCGGGTCACAGCATTCTGGGGGACGCAGGGCACCCACTGATTCTCTGCCAATCACCTTTCCCGATGTCAGCATCAGCTGACGGACAATTCCATCCCCTACCCACCTCCCTATCTCTGTAACCTCCACCAGCCCCTACACCCCTCCCTATCCCTGTAACCTCCTCCAGCCCCTACACCCCTCCCTATCTCTGTAACCTCCTCCATCCCCTACACCCCTCCCTATCTCTGTAACCTCCTCCAGCCCCTACACCCCTCCCTATCTCTGTAACCTCCTCCATCCCCTACACCCCTCCCTATCTCTGTAACCTCCTCCAGCCCCTACACCCCTCCCTATCTCTGTAACCTCCTCCAGCCACTACACCCCTCCCTATCCCTGTAACCACCTCCATCCCCTACACCCCTCCCTATCTCAGTAACCTCCTCCAGCCCCTACACCCCTCCCTATCCCTGTAACCTCCTCCAGCTCCTACACCCCCTCCCTATCTCTGTACCTCCTCCATCCCCTACACCCCTCCCTACCTCAGTAACCTCCTCCAGCCCCTACACCCCTCCCTATCCCTGTAACCTCCTCCAGCCACTACACCCCTCCCCATCACTGTAACCTCCTCCAGCCCCTACACCCCTCCCTATCCCTGTAACCTCCTCCAGCCACTACACCCCTCCCTATCCCTGTAACCTCCTCCAGCCACTACACCCCTCCCTATCTCTGTAACCTCCTCCAGCCACTACACCCCTCCCTATCTCTGTAACCTCGCCAGCCCATACACCCCCCTCCCTGTCACTGTAACCAACTCCATCACCTACACCACCTCCTTTTCACTGGAACCTCCTCCAGCCCCTACACCCCTCCCTATCTCTGTAACCTCCTCCAGAGCCTACACCCCTCCCTATCTCTGTAACCTCCTCCAGAGCCTACACCCCTCCCTATCTCTGTAACCTCCTCCAGCCACTACACCCCTCCCTATTTCTGTAACCTCTTCCAGCCCCAACACCCCCTCCCTATCTCTGTAACCTCCTCCAGCTCCAACACCCCCTCCCTATCTCTGTAACCTCCTCCAGCCACTACACCCCTCCCTTACCTCTGTAACCTCTTCAAGACCCAACACCCCTTCCTATCTCTGTAACCTCCTCCAGCCCCCTACACCCCCTCCCTACCTCAATAATCTCCTCCAGCCACCTATACCCCTCCCTATCTCTGTAACCTCCTCCAGCCCCTACACCCCCTCCCTATCTCTGTAACCGGCTCCAGCTCCTACACCCCTCCCTATCTCTGTAACCGCCTCCAGCTCCTACACCCCTCCCTATCTCTGTAACCGCCTCCAGCCTCTACACCCCTCCCTATCTCTGTAACCTCCTCCAGATCCTACACCCCTCCCTATCTCTGTAACCTCCTCCAGATCCTACATACCTCCCTATCTCTGTTACCCCCTCCAGCCCCTACATCCCCTCACTATCTCTGTAACCTCCTCCAGCTCCTACACCCCTCCCTATCTCTGTAACCACCTCCAGATCCTACACTCCCTCCCTATCTCTGTAACCTCCTCCAGACCCTACACCCCCTCCCTATCTCTGTAACCTCCTCCAGACCCTACACCATTCCCTATCTCTGTAACCTCCTCCAGCTCCCACACCCCTCCCTATCTCTGTAACCACCTCCAGCCCCTACACACCTCCCTATCTCTGTAACCTCCTCCAGACCCTACACCCCCTCCCTATCTCTGTGACCTCCTCCAGCCCCTACACCCCTCCCTATTACTGTAACCTCCTCCAGATCCTACATCCCTCCCTATCTCTGTAACCTCCTCCAGACCCAAAACCCCTCCCTATCTCAGTACCCTCCTCCAGACCCTACACCCCTCCCTATCACTGTAACCTCCTCCAGTTCCTACACCCCTCCTATCTCTGTAACCTCCTCCAGGTCCTACACCCCTCCCTATCTCTGAAACCTCCTCCAGAGCCTACACCCCTCCCTATCTCTGTAACCTCCTCCAGAGCCTACACCCCTCCCTATCTCTGTAACCTCCTCCAGCCACTACACCCCTCCCTATCTCTGTAACCTCTTCCAGCCCCAACACCCCCTCCCTATCGCTGTAACCTCCTCCAGCTCCAACACCCCCTCCCTATCTCTGTAACCTCCTCCAGCCACTACACCCCTCCCTTACCTCTGTAACCTCTTCAAGACCCAACACCCCTTCCTATCTCTGTAACCTCCTCCAGCCCCCTACACCCCCTCCCTACCTCAATATTCTCCTCCAGCCACCTATACCCCTCCCTATCTCTGTAACCTCCTCCAGCCCCTACACACCTCCCTATCTCAGTAACCTCCTCCAGCTCCTACACCCCCTCCCTATCTCTGTAACCGGCTCCAGCTCCTACACCCCTCCCTATCTCTGTAACCGCCTCCAGCCTCTACACCCCTCCCTATCTCTGTAACCTCCTCCAGATCCTACACCCCTCCCTATCTCTGTAACCTCCTCCAGATCCTACATACCTCCCTATCTCTGTTACCCCCTCCAGCCCCTACATCCCCTCCCTATCTCTGTAACCTCCTCCAGCTCCTACACCCCTCCCTATCTCTGTAACCACCTCCAGATCCTACACTCCCTCCCTATCTCTGTAACCTCCTCCAGACCCTACGCCCCCTCCCTATCTCTGTAACCTCCTCCAGACCCTACACCATTCCCTATCTCTGTAACCTCCTCCAGCTCCCACACCCCTCCCTATCTCTGTAACCACCTCCAGCCCCTACACACCTCCCTATCTCTGTAACCTCCTCCAGCTCCTACACCCCTCCCTATCTCTGTAACCACCTCCAGATCCTACACTCCCTCCCTATCTCTGTAACCTCCTCCAGACCCTACACCCCCTCCCTATCTCTGTAACCTCCTCCAGACCCTACACCATTCCCTATCTCTGTAACCTCCTCCAGCTCCCACACCCCTCCCTATCTCTGTAACCACCTCCAGCCCCTACACACCTCCCTATCTCTGTAACCTCCTCCAGACCCTACACCCCCTCCCTATCTCTGTGACCTCCTCCAGCCCCTACACCCCTCCCTATTACTGTAACCTCCTCCAGATCCTACATCCCTCCCTATCTCTGTAACCTCCTCCAGACCCAAAACCCCTCCCTATCTCAGTACCCTCCTCCAGACCCTGCACCCCTCCCTATCACTGTAACCTCCTCCAGCCCCTACACCCCTCCCTATCACTGTAACCTCCTCCAGTTCCTACACCCCTCCTATCTCTGTCAACTCCTCCAGACCTTACACACCTCGCTATCTCTGTAACCTCCAGATCCTGCACCCCCTCCCTATCTCAGTAACCTCGTCCAGACCCTACACCCCCTCCCTATCTCTGTAACCTCCTCCAGCTCCCACACCCCTCCCTATCTCTGTAACCTCCTCCAGCCCCTACACCCCTCCCTATCTCTGTAACCTCCTCCAGCCCCTACACCCCTCTCTATCTCTGTAACCTCCTCCAGCCCCTACACCCCCTCCCTATCTCTGTAACCTCCACCATCCCCTACACCCCCTCCCTATCTCTGTAACCTCCTCCAGACCCTACACCCCTCCCTATCTCTGTGACCTCCTCCAGCCCCTACACCCCTCCCTATTACTGTAACCTCCTCCAGATCCTACAACCCTCCCTATCTCTGTAACCTCCTCAAGCCCCTACACCCCCTCCCTATTACTGTAACCTCCTCCAGCCCCTACACCCCTCCCTATCTCTGTAACCTCCTCCAGCCGCTACACCCCTCCCTATCTCTGTAACCTCCTCCAGATCCTACACCCCTCCCTATCTCTGTTACCCCCTCCGGCCCCTACTCCCCTCCCTATCTCTGTAACCTCCTCCAGCCGCTACACCCTTTCCTATCTCTGTAACCCCCTCCAGATCCTACTCCCCTCCCTATCTCTGTAACCTCCTCCAGCCGCTACACCCTTTCCTATCTCTGTAACCCCCTCCAGATCCTACTCCCCTCCCTATCTCTGTAACCTCCTCCAGCCTCTACACGCCTTCCTATCTCTGTAACCTCCTCCAGCCTCTACACACCTCCCTATCTCTGTAACCTCCTCCAGACCCTACACCCCTTCCTATCTCTGTAACCTCCTCCAGCCTCTACACCCTTTCCTATCTCTGTAACTTCCTCCAGACCCTACTCCCCTCCTTATCTCTGTAACCTCCTCCAGCTCCTACACCCCTTCCTATCTCTGTAACCACCTCCAGCTCCTAGACCCCCTCCCTATCTCTGTAACCTCCTCCAGCCCCTACACCCCTCCCTATCTCTGTAACCTCCTCCAGCCTCTACACCCCTCCCTATCTCTGTAACCTCCTCCAGCCCCTACACCCCTCCCTATCTCTGTAACCTCCTCCAGCCCCTACACCCCTCCCTATCTCTGTAACCTCCTCCAGCCTCTACACCCCTTCCTATCTCTGTAACCTCCTCCAGCCCCTACACCCCTTCCTATCTCTGTAACCTCCTCCAGCCTCTACACCCCTCCCTATCTCTGTAACCTCCTCCAGATCCTACACCCCTCCCTATCTCTGTAACCTCCTCCAGCCTCTACACCCCTTCCTATCTCTGTAACCTCCTCCAGATCCTACACCCCTCTTTATCTCTGTAACCTCCTCCAGACCCTACACCCCCTTCCTATCTCTGTAACCTCCTCCAGATCCACAATTTTCCGGGATCTCTCTGTTTATCCAATTCTGGCCCCTTCTGGATTTCTGAGTTGAATGGCTCCACCATTGGTGGTCGTACCCTCAGCTGTGTGAACCCTCAGCTCTGAAATTCCCTCGTTAAACATCTTCCCCTCTCCCACTCCCTCTCCCTGTCTCCCTCTCCCTCTGCTCCTTTCAATCACTCCTTCAAACTTCCCACTTCTCCCAGCTCTCCAGTCCCAATAGTCCTTTCCATGGCCGGGTGGTAGGATTCAGTCTGATTGAAATTCCTGGGAAACAGCTGGAGATGTGTAACACTGTGGAAGGCGCTATATCAATGCAGCTTGTTGTTTTTCTCTCTGACTCAGTCAGTTCGATGTAAATGCAAGAAAACCAATCTGTCCCCACATGTCATCCACTCACTAACCAACCAGCAGCCAGCCTTTAATAAGCAGCAGAGAGAGGGAAAGGGAAGGTTTGAGATGGGGAACAGCGAGCCACAGCACAACCAGAATCTCCTCCCACTATTCACCCAGTCAGCCTCTCACACACAGCTTCAATTATTCAGTGATGCTGAAGGAAAGATTCAAGCTGGATCAAGGTGGTGTGTGAAGCTTGAGGGTGAGAGAGAGAGGCAGTGAGGGTGAAGAGAGAGACCTGTGTCACTGTCACCCTCAGCTCTGAGAACCTTCTAACACAAAGCTCGACACACTCTCAGTCCTTCTGTCCAGTGAAAGGTCCTGAGGGCAACAGTCCCACAGCTCATCCCTGTCCCCTGTCTCGCTCTCTCTCCGTTACTGAAAGATCCCCTGTGGGGAAACCAGGAGAACTCGGCATCCCAACAGAGCGACTGGGAAACAGCAGCAGGAGATCAAACTATTTCACAACCAAAGTCTGTGGATCAGTGGGGGTAAGTCTCCCTGCTTCTCTCTCACTGTCTGTCCCTCTGCCTGTCCCTCTGTCTGTCCCTCTGTCTGTCCCTCTGACTGTCCCTCTCTCTGTCCCACTGTCTGTCCCTCTGACTGTCCCTCTGACTGTCCCTCTGTCTGTCCCTCTGTCTGTCCCTCTCTCTGTCCCTCTGTCTGTCCCTCTGTCTGTATCTCTGTCTGTCCCTCTGTCTTATTCGCAGTCTGTTTCTCTGCCCATCACTTCTCTCTCCCTGTTTCTGAAGCTCTCTCACCTTCTGTCTCTCTTTCTCTCCCTCCCCCTCTCTCTCACTTTCCTTCCCTGTCTGCCTCTCCTTGTCTCTCTCTGTCTCTCTCACTCTGTCCATTTCTTTTCTCTCGATGCCTGTTATCCGTCTGTGTTTCTATTTCTCTGCTTCTCACTCTTTCACCCTCTCTGTCTTCTCCCTCTGTCTCTCTATCTCAGTCTCTCTATCTTTCTCTATCTCCCTCTGTCTCTCTGTCTTCTCCCTCTGTCTCTCTATCTCAGTCTCTCTATCTCTATCTCCCTCTGTCTCTCTATCTCAGTCTCTCTATCTCTATCTCCCTCTGTCTCTCTATCTCAGTCTATCTATCTCTATCTCCCTCTGTCTCTCTGCCTTGGTTACTCTCTCTGTCTCACTTTCTATCTTGCTCACTCTCCGTCTCTCTGTCTGTCTCATTCTTTCTCTCTTTCTGTCTCTCACTGACGCCTGCTCTCTATCTTCCTCCTTTCTGTCTCACTGTCCCCCTCTCTCTCTTTCTGTCTGTTTCTCTCGATCAAATTCTGTCAAACTTTACATCTCTCCCTGTCTCTTTTTGTTTGTCTCTCTCTGTGTCCCTCGCTATCTCCCTCTCCCTCTTTCTCTCACCCTGCTCTCTGTTTCCTCTCTCTCCCTCTCTCTCTCTCCCTCCATCTCCCTCTCTCTCTCTCTATCTCCTCCCCTCCACCCCCCCCCCCCCCCCCCACCCGGCCCCCCTCTCCTGTGAATTTGGGGAATTTGGGGGTGGGACATTCCCAGTCAGACAGAATCATCCCACCCTCCCCGTTACACCCAATGGGAATGTTGGAAGGTAATGGGGAAGTTTTGCATTGCTATAGCGCCTTTCTCCACCTCGTGCTGTCCTTAAAACACTTCGCAGCCAATGAAGTACTTGCAAAATGTGGTCATTTTTATAATGTCGGAATCACCGCGGCTAATTTGTACACAGTAAGATCCCACACACAGCATTGTGACAATGACTAAATAAAAGGGGCAGGACTAATATGATGGGCCGAATGGTCTCCTGTGCTGGAAGGTGGAGAAAAGGAACCGGCTCATTTCTGACGGCGCTTTGTGTCAAATTGGATTTACTAACCATCCACGACCAATCCACAACCTGCAACACAGTCTGGGTGAAAGGAATCATTGATAAATCTCCAAGGCATCAATCATCTCGAAGGAGACAGATTCTCAGCAAGATTAAACTTCCATTTGGAATACACGATGGGCTGAATGGCCTCACTCTGCCCCGTGACTTTTCCATGGTTCTATGGAATCGCACTGAAAAGGGAAACATGCTGCTGAAGCTTTTCATTATGGACTCAGCAGGCCAAATGCAAGAATGACAAATTTCAAGCATTCGCAACAATTTACACTATAGGGTAAAAGGATGCTGATTAGTTGGCAAGTTCACTCTGATTGGCCAAGGCATTGCCCTGGAGGAAGTTACAGGGATCTTACGGCTCCCCAGGCATCTGGGCAATTCAAAAAGATTCAAGGCTTGGACAAATTCCTTTTGTTTTCAGGGAGTGGATTGCTGCGGTTGAAGCTATGTTGCTTCCAGGGGCTGGTTTAGCTCACCAGGCTAAATCGCTGGCTTTTAAAGCAGACCAAGCAGGCCAGCAGCACGGTTTGATTCCCGTACCAGCCTCCCCGGACAGGCGCTGGAATGTGGCGACTAGGGGCTTTTCACAGTAACTTCATTGAAGCCTACTCGTGACAATAAGCGATTTTCATTTCCATTTCATTTCATTTTTCTTGCAAGAGTAAATGAGACACTTCAATGATAGGGGCTGTTTAGCACAGGGCTAAATTGCTGGCTTTGAAAGCAGTCCAAGCAGGCCAGCAGCACGGTTCAATTCCCGTAACAGCCTCCCCGAATAGGCGCCGGAATGTGGCGACTAGGGGCTTTTCACAGTAACTTCATTTGAAGCCTACTCATGACAATAAGCGATTTTCATTTCATTTCATTTCATCATTTTAAGTTGGTTGTTAGTGTAGCTATCGGCGCACTCAGGATTGTTTAGCAAGTGCTGCCCAATCTCAGAATCACATCTAACAGTAGATACTTTGTTTTGGGTTTTGAGCTGGTTCAGTACATTCTGCGCTTGCCCTATTGCAAAGTACAAAAGGTACAGGTGTGATTTGATCAGCTAATCGTATAGCCGCGTACCTGGCTTCCCACACACAGGGAAATGATTCAGCTCCATTTTTCTATCAAATCCCCGGGTGAACGGGGCCTGGAACACATTCACTGAGCAGCCCACACTGTCCCTGGGGAAGGGAATCCCATTCTCATTAACAAATGCTGCGCAAAGCGCGTGTCACTGATCACTCTGCCCAGATGTTCCAGGTGTGTTTAGTGGGTGGGATAATGATGTTTCTCCGAGTGCTCAGGTCACCCGATACCTGGAAATTGGGACTCAATCCGATCTGAATCCTAATTTCCTGTGTGGATGGGACAAAGAGATCGATACAGGGGAAAGTCCTCAATTCCCCTCCATCCCAGCTGTGTGGTGGAGGCAGGAAATGTAACCGTGCTCTGTAACCCTCAGTGAGCCGGTTTCTCCTCCCACTGCCTCTGTCTCTGTACAGTGACAGTGTCCGCCTCTCTCCGTCTCCTGGGAAATCTCACTCATTGTCCCACCTCCACACACTCTCTTCCTCGGAGTCTCCACACTGACACCTTGCAAGGATAGTGAGGGGCTGGTTTAGCACAGTTGGCTTGTAATGCAGAACAAGGCACCAGCGCAGGTTCAATTCCCGTGTCGGTCTCCCAGAACAGGCGCCAGAATGTGGCGACTAGGGGCTTTTCACAGTAACTTCATTGATGCCTAATTGTGACAATAAGCGATTATTATTATTATTAGATATTCCTGTCTGCAGCCTATCTGTCAGATATATCCACAGTGAGAACAGTGTCAGTGAAGGGTTGGGGGAAGGACAGTTCCTGCTTTAGTGTTCACGGATCTTAGCAGAGGAATTGGACAAGACTGGAACACAGGAACAGGAGGAGTCCATTCAGCCCCTCGAGTCTGTTGCACAGGAACAGGAGGAGGCCATTCAGCCCCTCAAGCATGTTACACAGGAACAGGAGGTGTCCATTCAGCCCCTCGAGTCTGTTGCACAGGAACAGGAGGAGGCCATTCAGTCCCTCGAGCCTGTGATGCAGGAACACAAGGAGGCCATTCAGCCCCTCAAGCCTGTTACACAGGAACAGGAGGAGACCATTCAGCCCCTCAAGCCTGTTACACAGGAACAGGAGGAAGCCATTCAGTCCCTCGAGCCTGTGATGCAGGAACACAAGGAGGCCATTCAGCCCCTCAAGCCTCTTACGCAGGAACAGGAGGAGGCCTTTCAGCCCCTCGAGTCTGTTCCACTTGTCAATCAGATGGTTACTGATCGGCACCAAAACTCCATTATCCTCGATGCTCGAACCAAATAAAAATCTCTCACCCTCAGGATCGAAGCTTCAATAACCCCCAGTATCCAGGGAGATTTTATGGAGCGAGTTCCAGATTTCCACTCTCCTCTGTGTGAAGAAATGCTTTCTGACGTCATCCCAAACAGACAAACTCTAACTTTAACCCCCCCTCAGGCACTGCCTTTAATGACCTCTCACCTCGTTCCCCTAAACCTCTCTGCTCCCCCCCCCCCCCCCCCATCCCCAAGCCCACTCTCATTCCGAGAGAGGGAAGCCTGCCAATCCGGAGCTGGTCTGTGTCACCGGGAATGAGGGACTGTTGTGTGAGGAGAGCTTCCCTGGATCGAAGCTCTTCAGCTCAGTCTGAATGTGGTGGAATCTCCCTCAGAGCCCCCCAGGATCTATCATCATGTCCCAGAGATCAGGGAGATTTACAGCTGCATTCGCTGGAATGATGAACTCGGCAGTTCCTGGATTATGGCGGATGTTTCCTGACTTGGATTTCCATCACCAGTTTCACAGTTCACTCAAAGTATTGATGTTCCTTAAAGCTGCGGAGCCTCCAGCGACTGGGCTGTTGTCAGTGAAAGAGGTGGTAGAAAGGTGGTAGATGTGGTAGTCAGTGGTGGAAAGAGGAAAGTCGACCATGGATATCTAAGGAAATAAGGGAGAGTATCAAATTGAAGGAAAAAGCATACAAAGTGGCAAAGATTAGGGGGAGACTAGAGGACTGGGAAATCTTTATGGGGCAACAGAAAGCTACTAAAAAAGCTGTAAAGAAGAGTAAAATAGATTATGAGAGTAAACTTGCTCAGAATATAAAACAAACAGTAAAAGTTTCTACAAATATATAAAACAAAAAAGAGTGGCTGAGGTAAATATTGGTCCTTTAGAGGATGAGATGGGAGATTTAATAATGGGAGATGAGGAAATGGCTGAGGAACTGAACAGGTTTTTTGGGTCGGTCTTCACAGTGGAAGACACAAATAACATGCCAGCGACTGATAGAAATGAGGCTATGACAGGTGAGGACCTTGAGAGGATTGTTATCACTAAGGAGGTAGTGATGGGCAAGCTAATGGGGCTAAAGGTAGACAAGTCTCCTGGCCCTGATGGAATGCATCCCAGAGTGCTAAAAGAGATGGCTAGGGAAATTGCAGATGCACTAGTGATAATTTACCAAAATTCACTAGACTCTGGGGTGGTCCCGGCGGATTGGAAATTAGCAAATGTGACACCAATGTTTAAAAAAGGAGGTAGGCAGAAAGCGGGTAATCATAGGTCAGTTAGCTTAACTTCGGTAGTAGGGAAGATGCTGGAATCTATCATCAACAAGGAAGAAATAGCGAGGCATCTGGATAGAAATTGTCCCATTGGGCAGACGCAGCATGGGTTCATAAAGGGCAGGTCATGCCTAACTAATTTAGTGGAATTTTTTGAGGACATTACCAGTGCAGTAGATAACGGGGAGCCAATGGATGTGGTATATCTGGATTTCCAGAAAGCCTTTGACAAGGTGCCACACAAAAGATTGCTGCATGAGATAAAGATGCATGGCATTAAGGGTAAAGTAGTAGCATGGATAGAGGATTGGTTAATTAATAGAAAGCAAAGAGTGGGGATTAATGGGTGTTTCTCTGGTTGGCAATCAGTAGCTAGTGGTGTCCCTCAGGGATCCGTGTTGGGCCCACAATTGTTCACAATTTACATAGATGATTTGGAGTTGGGGACCAAGGGCAACATGTCTAAGTTTGCAGATGACACTAAGATGAGTGGTAAAGCAAAAAGTGCAGAGGATACTGGAAGTCTGCAGAGGGATTTGGATAGGTTAAGTGAATGGGCTTGGGTCTGGCAGATGGAATACAATGTTGACAAATGTGAGGTTATCCATTTTGGTAGGAATAACAGCAAAAGAGATTATTATTTAAATGATAAAATATTAAAGCATGCTGCTGTGCAGAGATACCTGGGTGTGCTAGTGCATGAGTCACAGAAAGTTGGTTTCCAGGTGCAACAGGTGATTAAGAAGGCAAATGGAATTTTGTCCTTCATTGCTAGAGGGATGGAGTTTAAGACTCGGGAGGTTTTGCTGCAATTGTATAAGGTGTTAGTGAGGCCGCACCTAGAGTATTGTGTTCAGTTTTGGTCTCCTTACCTGAGAAAGGACGTACTGGCACTGGAGGGTGTGCAGAGGAGATTCACTAAATTAATCCCAGAGCTGAAGGGGTTGGATTACGAGAGAGGTTGAGTTGACTGGGACTGTACTGGTTGGAGTTTAGAAGGATGCGGGGGGATCTTATAGAAACATTTAAAATTATGAAGGGAATAGATAGGATAGATGCGGGCAGGTTGTTTCCACTGGCGGGTGAAAGCAGAACTAGGGGGCATAGCCTCAAAATAAGGGGAAGTAGATTTAGGACTGAGTTTAGGAGGAACTTCTTCACCCAAAGGGTTGTGAATCTATGGAATTCCTTGCCCAGTGAAGCACTTGAGGCTCCTTCATTAAATGTTTTTAAGATAAAGATAGATAGTTTTTTGAACAATAAAGGGATTAAGGGTTATGGTGTTCGGGCCGGAAAGTGGAGCTGAGTCCACAAAAGATCAGCCATGATCTAATTGAATGGCGGAGCAGGCTCGAGGGGCCAGATGGCCGACTCCTGCTCCTAGTTCTTATGTTCTTATGTTCCCTCAGTACTGACCCTCTGACAGTGCAGCACTCCCTCAGTACTGACCCTCTGACAGTGCAGCACTCCCTCAGTACTGACCCTCTGACAGTGCAGCACTCCCTCAGTACTGACCCTCTGACAGTGCAGCACTCCCTCAGTACTAACCCTCTGACAGTGCAGCACTCCCTCAGTACTGACCCTCTGACAGTGCAGCACTCCCTCAGTACTGACCCTCTGACAGTGCAGCACTCCCTCAGTACTGACTCTCTGACAGTGCAGCACTTCCTCAGTACTGACCCTCTGACAATGCAGCACTCCCTCAGTACTGACCCTCTGACAGTGCAGCACTCCCTCAGTACTGACTCTCTGACAGTGCAGCACTTCCTCAGTACTGACCCTCTGACAGTGCAGCACTCCCTCAGTACTGACCCTCTGACAGTGCAGCACTTCCTCAGTACTGACCCTCTGACAGCGCAGCACTCCCTCAGTACTGACCCTCTGACAGTGCAGCACTTCCTCAGTACTGACCCTCTGACAGTGCAGCACTCCCTCAGTACTGACCCTCTGACAGTGCGGCACTCCCTCAGTACTGACTCTCTGACAGTGCAGCACTTCCTCAGTACTGACCCTCTGACAGTGCAGCACTCCCTCAGTACTGACCCTCTGACAGTGCAGCACTTCCTCAGTACTGACCCTCTGACAGCGCAGCACTCCCTCAGTACTGACCCTCTGACAGTGCAGCACTCCCTCAGTACTGACCCTCTGACAGTGCAGCACTCCCTCAGTACTGACTCTCTGACAGTGCAGCACTTCCTCAGTACTGACCCTCTGACAGTGCAGCACTCCCTCTGTACTGACCCTCTGACAGTGCAGCACTCCCTCAGTACTGACCCTCTGACAGTGCAGCACTCCCTCAGTACTGACCCTCTGACAGTGCAGCACTCCCTCAGTACTGACCCTCTGACAGTGCAGCACTCCCTCAGTACTGACTCTCTGACAGTGCAGCACTTCCTCAGTACTGACCCTCTGACAGTGCAGCACTCCCTCAGTACTGACCCTCTGACAGTGCAGCACTTCCTCAGTACTGACCCTCTGACAGCGCAGCACTCCCTCAGTACTGACCCTCTGACAGTGCAGCACTTCCTCAGTACTGACCCTCTGACAGTGCAGCACTCCCTCAGTACTGACCCTCTGACAGTGCGGCACTCCCTCAGTGCTGACTCTCTGACAGTGCAGCACTCCCTCAGTACTGACCCTCTGACAGTGCAGCACTCCCTCAGTACTGACTCTCTGACAGTGCAGCACTTCCTCAGTACTGACCCTCTGACAGTGCAGCACTCCCTCAGTACTGACCCTCTGACAGTGCTGCACTTCTTCAGTACTGACCCTCTGACAGCGCAGCACTCCCTCAGTACTGACCCTCTGACAGTGCAGCACTCCCTCAGTACTGACCCTCTGACAGTGCAGCACTCCCTCAGTACTGACTCTCTGACAGTGCAGCACTTCCTCAGTACTGACCCTCTGACAGTGCAGCACTCCCTCTGTACTGACCCTCTGACAGTGCAGCACTCCCTCAGTACTGACCCTCTGACAGTGCAGCACTCCCTCAGTACTGACCCTCTGACAGTGCAGCACTCCCTCAGTACTGACCCTCTGACAGTGCAGCACTCCCTCAGTACTGACTCTCTGACAGTGCAGCACTTCCTCAGTACTGACCCTCTGACAGTGCAGCACTCCCTCAGTACTGACCCTCTGACAGTGCAGCACTTCCTCAGTACTGACCCTCTGACAGCGCAGCACTCCCTCAGTACTGACCCTCTGACAGTGCAGCACTTCCTCAGTACTGACCCTCTGACAGTGCAGCACTCCCTCAGTACTGACCCTCTGACAGTGCGGCACTCCCTCAGTGCTGACTCTCTGACAGTGCAGCACTTCCTCAGTACTGACCCTCTGACAGTGCAGCACTCCCTCAGTACTGACCCTCTGACAGTGCAGCACTTCCTCAGTACTGACCCTCTGACAGCGCAGCACTCCCTCAGTACTGACCCTCTGACAGTGCAGCACTCCCTCAGTACTGACCCTCTGACAGTGCAGCACTCCCTCAGTACTGACCCTCTGACCCTTTCCTCACTGGGCAAACCCACCCATTCCTGGTATCAGTCTGGTAAACTTTCTCTGAACAGCTTCCAACACATTTACATCTTTCCTGAAATAAGGTGCACAATACTCCAGATGTGTTCTCACTCGCTTCCTGCAGAAATGAGGCAGAAACTCCTGACTTTTATATTCAATTCCCTTCGTGATAAATGATAACATTCTACTAATTTTCCTAATTATTTGCTGTAACAGCATACCAGCCCAGCAAGCTGCAGAAAAGTCAATAAGAAACATTTGGGAGCTTGTGCCAAAGTTGGGAGGACTGTCTCACCGACTAGTTCAGCAGCAGCCTGACATAGTCATCCTCACAGAATCATACCTTACAGACAATGGCCGGGATTCTCCCCTACCCGGCCGGGGGGTGGGGGGGGGGGGGGGGGGTGGGACTAGCCCCACGCCGGAGTGGTTGGCGCCCCGCTGACTGGCAGGAACGGCCTTTGGCGCCCCGCCAGCCGGCGCAAATGGCGCAATTCGCGGCCACTGACATCACCCCGGCCCATGCGCAGGGGAGAGGGTCTCTTCCGCTTCCTCCATGGGGACCCCGTGCCCCCCCCCCCCCCAGGACCCCGTGCCCCCCCCCCCCAGGACCCCGTGCCCCCCCCCCAGGACCCCCCCCCCCCAGGACCCCGTGCCCCCCCCCCCAGGACCCCGTGCCCCCCCCCCCCAGGACCCCGGGGCTCACACGCGCCGCCTGCTCCCGCCGGCACCAGAGGTGCGCTGATTCCCTGTCAGCGGTGGGACTTCGGCCCATCGCAGGCCGGAGAATCGCCACGGGGGGCCCGCTGACCGGCGTGGCGTGATTGCCGCCCCCGCCGATTCCCGGGTGGCGGAGAATTCCGGCCATGGCGGGGGCGGGATTTACGCCGGCCCCGGGCGATTCTCCGACCCTGCGGGGGGGGGGCCGAGAATACCGCTCCTGGTCCCAGACACCACTATCACCATTCCTGGGTATTCAACCACAATCTGTAACCTCATGGCCCAGCATATCCCCCACTCTACCATTACCACCAAGTCAGGGCATCGACCCTGGTTCAATGAAGAGAGCAGGAGAGCACGTCAGGAGCAACATCAGGCAGACCTAACAATGAGGTGTCAGCCTGGTGAAGCTACAACACGGGACAACAAGGAACAAGTCAGGAGTGTAATGGAATATTCTCCACTTGCCTGGATGAGCGCAGCTCCAACAACACTCAAGAAGCTCCACACCATCCAGGACAAAGCAGCCCCGATTGATTGGCACTGCATCCACCACCTTAAACATCTATTCCCTCCACCAACTATGAACAGTGGCAGCCGTGTGTACCATCTACAAGATGCACTGCAGCAACTCACCAAGGTTCCTTCGAAGGCACATTCCCAACCTGTGACCTCTACCACCTCGAAAGACAAGGGCAGCAGATACATGGGAACCCCACCACCTGGAGGTTCCCCTCCAAGCCACACATCTGACCTGGAAATATATCGGCGTTCCTTCACTGTCGCTGGGTCAAAATCTGGAACTCCCTCCCTAACAGCACTGTGGGTGCACCTACAGCTCGGGGACTGTAGCGGTTCAAGAAGGCAGCTCACCAGCACCCTCTAAAGGACGATTAGGGAAGGGCAATAAATGCTGGTCTAACCATGATGTGGAGATGCCGGCGTTGGACTGGGGTGAGCACAGTAAGAAGTCTTACAACACCAGGTTAAAGTCCAACAGGTTGACCGACTGAACTGGCTTGGGACAATTCACACCTCTTTAACCTGGAGTTACCTCTCTCTCTGCATCTTTGATGATTTGATTGCCTGCAGGTGCTCGCATTCCGGGGCATCTCTGACTGTGTCTATATAAACATTTCTGGAACAAGCCTTTCCATTCACCTGAAGAAGGAGCCGTGCTCCGAAAGCTCGTGTTTGAAACAAACCTGTTGGACTTTAACCTGGTGTTGTAAGACTTCTTACTGTGGTCTAACCAGCAATGCCCACATGTTATCAAAGAATACATTTAGCAAAGTTCTTATAATTCAAATCTGATTTCATAACAAAATAACTTCCATAACGTCACATTATGTTTCCGATTATACCTGTCAGCCTCTTAATTAAAGCCCATTGTTCAAATAGACACCAGATAATGGCCACGATGGGCTGTTCATGCTCCAGTTATTAGAATAGAACATAGAACATAGAACAGTACAGCACAGAACAGGCCCTTCGGCCCTCGATGTTGTGCCGAGCCATGATCACCCTACTCAAACCCACGTATCCACCCTATACCCGTAACCCAACAACCGCCCCCCCTTAACCTTACTTTTTAGGACACTACGGGCAATTTAGCATGGCCAATCCACCTAACCCGCACATCTTTGGACTGTGGGAGGAAACCGGAGCACCCGGAGGAAACCCACGCACACACGGGGAGGACGTGCAGACTCCGCACAGACAGTGACCCAGCCGGGAATCGAACCTGGGACCCTGGAGCTGTGAAGCATTTATGCTAACCACCATGCTACTGTGCTGCCCCTGGACATGATGATTCTAACACAACAGCAGCCGGGAGTGAGCTCACAGAGGCCGCACTGGCTGACATTGTACCTGACTGGGATCGCACTCTGTAATCATGGGCTCTCCTTCAGGCCAGTAGGGAGAGGCTGCGAGAAGGGAAGCAGAGGCAGTGACCCATTCACAGGGATATTAAATACTCACTGTGTCCTTCCCTGAATCACACTTTGTGAAGCGAGTTCATTCTGAGCGAGTCATTTCCAGAGGAATCTGCTTACAGAGAAATTACTCATCACGTTTCTTGGACAATCTTTACAGCCAATGAACAGGTTTGAGAAGGAGATTTGCTCCTTATTACAGGAAATGCAGCACCAATTTACACATTATCAGGTCCCACACGCAATGGGATGATATATTTTATATTGGTGGAGGGAGAAATGTTGTCCAGAATTCCGCGTTCTTCTCTGAATGGGTGGGGCTGGGTTTTCCGCCATTGGCCAAGTTTCCGATGCGGCATGGAGCAAAAGGCGGGATTGGCACCCCGTGCGATGCTGCAGTCCCCCGCTGGCAACGACAGAGGGGGACATGCCCCGCCCAGCGGGACCGTGCCAATGGGTCATCTGAACCAATCTGCATCCAATTAACGGGCTGGACCCCACACTCTGCAGCTCCATGATGCTCCGGCACACTCCACGGAATTCGCATGGGCATGCAATGGTGCAAGTAATTTCCACTGTGTCTCTGACAGCCCAGCCCTCCATCAGACCCCCCCCCAATCAAAGCCCCCATCAGAGACCCTTATCAAGGACCCCCCATATCAAAGAGCCCCCCCCCCCCCCCCGCATATCAAAACCCCCCATCCACCCCATCAGTTACCCCTGCCTGGAAGCTAATGAACAGTTGAGGAAGAAAGAGTGAAAACTGATTGCTTTTTCACTCACCTGTCCCTTACACCTGGTGCCTCAGACAGAGGTGTAGAAAGCAGCAGCTGTTACTTCATAGAATGGTCAAAATCACATCACAACGCTTTCACCCTCCCCCCAACCCCACCCCACACCCATCTTTGATCTGCAAGGCTTATGTTCTTTATCTTTCTTTTTTTTTAAAAATTAGTACACCCAATTTATGTTGTTCAGTTAAGGGGCAATTTAGCTTGGTGAATCCACCTACCCTGCACATCTTTGTAAGGTGGGGGTGAGACCTATGTAAACACGGGGAGAATGTGCAAACTCCACACAGCCAGTGCCCCAGAGCCGGGATCGAACCTACGACCTCGGTGCTGTGAGAGTGCAGTGCTAACCGCTGTGCCACCGTGCTGCCCTGGCTTATCTTCATTTTCAAAGAGAAATAGCTTTTAATAGGCTGTAATTGTCAGGGTAATAACTCCCAGACAGCCAAGTGTTTGTATTGTTTATTTTCACTTCCCTTCATGTCAGATTGTATCTCAAGTACCGTTCAGTGAAACTAACCACAATGTTTATAAACATCGAGGGTGTGAGTGCTTTCAAGTCCTCTTTTTGACAGCATAAAGCACTTAACTGCTATTGATGTGGTCAGGAGCTGTCAGTCATAGCTAGATGTTTATAAACATGGTGCTTAGGTTCAAAATAAGATACTTGAGATGCATTCAAGAATATGACATTGATGTTTCACTGTTTCTGCCGGGAGTGCTCCTTAGCTTCCAGGCAGCAGTGAGTGATGGGAGGTTTCTCTGGTACTAGGGTCTCTGATATGGGGTCTCTCTAATGGTAGTCTAAAGGGGGGGGGGGGGTCTGATGGTGGGTCCCGATTAGGAGGCCTGATATGGGGGATCTGCTGGGGTGGTCTCTGATATGGGAGATCTGCTGGGTGGTCTCTGATATGGGAGATCTGCTGGGGTGGTCTCTGATATGGGGGGTCTGCTGGGGTGGTCTCTGATATGGGGGGTCTGCTGGGGTGGTCTCTGATATGGGAGATCTGCTGGGTGGTCTCTGATATGGGAGATCTGCTGGGGTGGTCTCTGATATGGGGGGTCTGCTGGGGTGGTCTCTGATATGGGGGATCTGCTGGGTGGCCTCTGATATGGGGGATCTGCTGGGTGGCCTCTGATATGGGGGGTCTGCTGGGGTGGTCTCTGATATGGGAGATCTGCTGGGGTGGTCTCTGATATGGGGGGTCTGCTGGGGTGGTCTCTGATATGGGAGATCTGCTGGGTGGTCTCTGATATGGGGACCTGATGGGGAGGTGTGTGATATGGGGATCTGGTGGGGTGGAATCTGATATGGGAGATCTGCTGGGGTGGAATCTGATATGGGGGATCTGGTGGGGTGGTCTCTGATATGGGGGATCTGCTGGGGTGGTCTCTGATATGGGGGATCTGCTGGGGTGGAATCTGATATGGGGGATCTGGTGGGGTAGAATCTGATATGGGGATCTGCTGGGGTGGTCTCTGATATGGGGGATCTGCTGGGGTGGTCTCTGATATGGGGTATCTGCTGGTGTGGTCTCTGATATGGGGACCTGAATGGGAGGTCTGTGATGGAGACCTGGTTGAGGGGGTGATCGGATCATCCTGATGCGTGTGTGCTTTGGAGGGGGAGTGGATGCCCCAACATGTCAATGGGCGGGATGGATTGGGGAGGAGGAAAGGATATCACAGTTGCACAGTGGTTAGCACTGCTGCATCACAGCTCCAAGGTCCCAGGTTCGATTCCCCGCTGGGTCACTGTCTGTGCGGAGTCTGCACGTTCTCCCCGTGTCTGCGTGGGTTTCCTCCGGGTGCTCCGGTTTCCTCCCACAGTCCAAAGATGTACAGGTTAGGTAGATTGGCCATGATATATTGCCCTTCAGTGTGAAGGGATGTGTAGTTTTGGAGGTTGTATGGGGATACTGTGGCCGAGAGTGCTTGAATAGGGTGAACTTTCAGAGGGTCTGCGCAGATGTGATGGGCCGAATGGCCTCATTCTGTGGCTAATCTACGAGATTGCAAGGAAGCCACCGGAACTCAGTATCAGGCCGCTGATCGCAGTTTTTTCACCAGAACTCCACCAGCTCCCCGTCATCCATACACTGGCACGTCAAGGGGGAGTGAATCACTCCTGGGAGCCGCTTCTAATGCTAAATTAATCAGGGGTGATTCCACTCTGCCAGGAGAACACGGGCCGATCTCCCAACGAATAATTCTACCCAGTGACTTAGAACCAATTACATTCACCTGAGAGGGCAGACAGAACTCATCACTCAGCACTGACCCTCTGACAGTGCAGCACTCCCTCAGTACTGACCCTCTGACAGTGCGGCACTCCCTCAGTACTGACCCTCTGACAGTGCAGCACTCCCTCAGTACTGACCCTCTGACAGTGCGGCACTCCCTCAGTACTGACCCTCTGACAGTGCGGCACTCCCTCAGTACTGACCCTCTGACAGTGCAGCACTCCCTCAGTACTGACCCTCTGACAGTGCGGCACTCCCTCAGTACTGACCCTCTGACAATGCGGCACTCCCTCAGTACTGACCCTCTGACAGTGCAGCACTCCCTCAGTACTGACCCTCTGACAGTGCGGCACTCCCTCAGTACTGACCCTCTGACTGTGCAGCACTCCCTCAGTACTGACCCTCTGACAGTGCTGCACTCCCTCAGTACTGACCCTCTGACAGTGCAGCACCC